>NW_028301606.1:606060-909090 GCF_987345545.1 Pholcus phalangioides
CTGAAAATATTTTTCATCAATCATGAACTTTCAAGAGAGAAAAGAGAGTTGTAAAATACCTTTTTCCCCACTAATTCTAATTTTTTTTTTTTTAAAATACAAGGCCACAACAGGAAAAATGCCCAACGAGGTGGCTGAGAAAAAGGTGCCCATAACAAATACAGATGCCATTTCTAAAATACAGCAACCCAATTAAAAATGCAATTATAAAAACTACAAACCAGGGTTGGCAGGTTTTTGACACATGGCAGTTTTTGATGGTTTAAACCGAAGTTTAAACTGTCACGTCAAAAACCTCAAATATTGCTTTTCAATATAAAAATTCCCATTGGAAATACACACATTAATTGCATGTAATGTTTAAAGTGACTATGCTACACAAAGAATAAATATTTAATATGATTCTATGATTCTAAAAAAATTTTCTAGTCTCTACAGAATTATTTTGGACAAAATATATTTTATATATATATATAGTTTTTTTTTTCTTATAAAATATACAATTTGAATAAAAGCAGCATAAACACTGAAGGTAAAACTGGAATGATTTGTCATTTTCTCTGATTCAAGATGATTCTTGATCTTCTAAAATTTCTTCAACTGCTTACATATATGTGCATTGATATAAACCATCTGGTGTACTCTTTACAACATATAAGTGTTTAAAAAAGTTTATTACATCATACATGTAATGTTGATTTCTGTTATTATTAAATTATCTAAATAATCACTGAGATAATCTTATTATGCATAACATTGAAATATATCTAGCGATCGAAATACTAAATTGTAGAACAAAAATATAATTTAATTAGGCAATGCTAGCTTGTACATGAAGCTTAAGAAACTCCTGTAGTCAAACTTGGTTATTCTTACTTCTGATATGGTATATTTACTATCATTTACAATGCAATAGTTTTCCAGTTGAAGCTGTATTTAAACATGCTTTGGGTATCAAGTCCTGCCAGCTCTGCTTCGGTTGAAAATACACTTTAAAACTCTGAATTTATACACCTGAGCTCTAAGAAATTTTTAGATGAAAATAAATTAGTTTAATTAGTGTATTAACTGATTCTGTGTGAGAATTTTTACGTGAAATAAAATTTTGAGCAGATCAGGAAATTTAAAATAAGTAATTCTTTTTTTATTTAACATATCCATCAGGTTAAAAAAACTATTTGACAACATTGACTAAGTTTTTTACTGTTTTAATACTGATTTATAGTTTCTGAAGTCTAAAACCTAACTCTGTGATGCCCCTATCATACATATTTTGAATAAGAGGCTCTATTCCACTTAGCAAATTAAACACAGGTAATAAGTAGCTTAGATAAAATGAACCACAAAACTATATTTTATATGTTCTAAATTCTTATTTTGAAAAATTAAAAATTGCAAATTATAATTAATATTTTGTTTTAATTATAGCAATAAATTAATGTTTAAAAATAAAACATTGTAATATATAAAAAAGGTAAGTTTTTCATCATGTTATGTGATCTATATCTATCGTGTTCAAAACATTATCAAAAAGCCTTAAACTATATATACATAAGATATAATACAATGTCCATAAAAAATATTTATGGTTGTCTTATCTAAGTATGGATAGCTTCTTGATTTACCCCAACATGTTTATCATATTTCTTTTTAAATGTGTCAATTGTGTTAGAATTTACTACCCCCCGGGAGGGGGAGGGGATAAGCTATTCTATTTATTAGCAACCCTTTCAATAATCATAACATTATTTTTAGTTCTGAATTTTTTTCTAAAAGTAAGTTTGAAATTACTTGTTTCAACACTTCAAAATAATTTTTTTAAGCATTCTATAAATTCTGTAACTATGTGAACCTTTTTGCCTTCAGTCTGAAACAGATATTCATAGAAATAGTTATCTTGTTTTGTTTTTATTTTAGGCTCACCTTAGCCATCTTCAAGAAATTCCATCACCCAAAAGGTAATTATCAATTTGAAGCTTTATGGGCACTATTATTTTGCAAAACAATTTTTTTAAACTATAAGTGAAATTCAACAATTACACTTTTCTCTCATTTATTCTTAAAATATACAGGGCTCAACAAATTCCCGATGTCAGGTTGCCATGGTGATTAAAAAATTGGAACTGATGCCTAATCGTTTATATGTGTGATTACTAAATATGTGAGACTCTAAGTACAACACAAAGTTTTCAGATTTCCATGGTGGAAAACATGCAGACAAGTCACCAAGTCCTGTAAAAATTGGGGGGGGGGGGAATGTTTTGGACAATTTTAGTCTCAGCAAAGAATATGCTTGGCTTTTATCTTTGGCTGGCACCTAAATCCCCTTCCCCCAGCCTTGCTGAAAGGTATCCAATGATACAAAAGAAAAAAATTTACACTTAAATTTGAAATTTGTAGAGCTAATAGAAATTTTCAAAGGTTCATCTTATTCTCAAATCTAGGTTCATATATAACTGGATTATTCTGCTTCTGGATGAAATGGGGAAATTGTGAATACCTCTTATCACCAAGAGCAGAAAATCCACCTGCGAGCAAAATGTAGAAACTAATTTCCTTCTAAATTAATTCCAGAATGACCAGGTATCCATTTTTTAAGAGAAGTCCTGTTCTATGAAAAACAGCATGCATGGTTTTTGCATGAAAATTTAAAGTGTCATTCACATAGCATACAGCCTTAATAGCAGCATGGCTTGGGAAAAGATTGGCCGACTCGTATTAAAATTAAATATCTGGACAATGTTGAATTTCAATCAATCCTCCTTTGGACCATTTTTTAAAAATTGTTTATACCACACATACACATAACTACATGGTTGAACTGTTTATCCCATCTACACAGGCAGATTATCCATGTGGTATGAAGATACATTCCAATTAAACTGTTGAAATTTCATTAATTTTGTTGGCTATCATGATCAAGACATTGACTTATTAAAAATGTAAGATGCTTTGAAAACAACAGTCTTGAAAATTTATCATTTAAAAAGTTTTTGTTACAAGAAAAAATGGGGGGGGGGGAACCTCCACTCTATCAAACACTAAATTGAATATCTCTGAGTTCAAGTAATAAGGCGTAATGCCACAAAAAAAATTTCAAGAGAAAGTATTTTGCATCTCTCAAGTGCGGTGGGATCTTTTTTAGAGATTTCTTAAAACAATGGTACAGAATTGTAGATGTGGGTTGTCTTTAACTTCTAATAAGGCCTCTGATAAAAAATGAGTGCATCAAGAAACTTTATATGCACTTACTTAAACAATTAACACAAATAAGGAAAATGTTTGCCACCACTGCTTAATCACATCAAAAAACTACCACAAAGAAAATACAACACAAATGACGATAATAGTACATCCAGAGTCCGCCAGTAGTTAGACAGTGAATACAAATTTTTGTCAAAGCATGAAACATGTTGCCTATCAGCATAAAAAAAACCTATTTTCTTCAAAGGGAAGCTGACATTCCCATTGTAAACTACATGCAAAATGAAATGGTTCTGTGCAACGGAACTATGTGGTTCCCGCACAGTAGTTGATAAATTGACATTATTAAAAAGAAATGTGTATTCAAAGTACCTTAATAATTTAAGTGGGATATAATTCCCCCCTAAAATAAATATAAAAAGTAAATGGATTCAACAAATGCCTACACAGATATGCATTATTCCCTTTGATCTTGGAAGCAAATACAGCACAAATCGGGGGGATTACAAGCAAAATAAAAAAAAAGTTTGGAACATTTATAAGCAAGCAAAATCAAGTACAATTAATTCAACAAAAATGTTACCATTATGTCAGCAGCATATTAGTCGCAATAAAACTACAACATACAAATAAGGAAGCCAAACAAATAAATCAAAAATACAAGGGAAAAGAAACGCTAAGTCAGTGATAAATGATAAAGATTAAGATGAAAACATGTTAACTGACTACAGAGAAAAATTAAATTAAAATAAAAAAACTTTCATAATACGAGTAAAAAAAGTGAATAAATAAAATACATTTACACACCAGGGACGGATAAAGTGCTGTAACATGGGGGCCACTTCCTCTGGACATACGTAACCGAGTCGACCAATAGTTATGGCTAAATACCGATGTCATACAAGACACAGGGTGGCAAAAAATGGGAGAAAAAAAGCGAAGACAACTCATAAACAAACATACAAAGGCAAAAAATTTTGGACCATAAAAACATTATAATAACAAATAATAAAGGTTAATGCATTTTATTAGACAAAACCATGCACCCAAAGAAACTTGTTAGTTTTGCCACAAGAGCGATTGAATGGTTTGGAGAAATAAATTCATGCAAACGTATGACGTTGCCAAACAGTTAAAATAGTTTGATCAGACTGATTCATATGCCAAAATAAGGCAGAGAAATTTTTGGCCTGCAAAAAAATGGCCTTCTAAAAGAATAGGCTAAAAGTTCAGATGTAGTAAGGTTCAAAAAATTTTCATCATTGGGAATGCATAGCTCAATGATGCCATGAAAAAAAAGTTGAGAATATTTTTTAGATGAAATCTGAACAGGCCAATGATTATACCCGACTAATCAAACAAATATGCTGATAACTAGTCAAAAAGAATGCATTTACTCATTTTCAACAAAGTTTCATATTTATTTATACTCATAAGATTGACATTGGATGCAATTAGATAGCTAGGGGAAACTACCCACATTGTATGAACAAAGATAAAAAGAATAAACAAATTATATTAATTAAAAGCATATGTATGCTATTAATCAAACTGGTGGAAATGGAAATATTCTATAAAATTGCTTATATATTATAATTGCACACTTCACCCAAGAAGTGAAAACTGTTTTGGAAAAGCTTATAGTTTAAGGACATCCATTGATAACATACTGGCACTGGGTGCATAGTTTTTATAAGCACATCAACTTGAAAAAAATGAAATTAAATCACACGATAATGATAAAAAAAACAAAGCAAAGCAACTTATAATAGCAACTGTAAAAGAAATCTATGGTAATAGGTTGTTAAAAACATATGAAACACAGGAATGAAAAAATATTTTTTTGCATCTAAATAAGTTACCAACAACCGATAAATAATGGAAATGACAAGTCAAAATTAATAACATTTAATGGCCAAGCAAAATAACTCACCATAAAAACTAAAAAAGATAAAAAATTAGAAAAAAATAATAATAAAAGAACACAATATGTTAAGAAAGCTCCACCAAACCCATTATATACATGGTAACCAGTATATTAGACATAGGTTACTCCTGACAAATTGGGATAACAAAAAAGTGCAGATCCACACATCCTAACACTCCTGAAAGAAAGTTTTCTATTCCATATTAAGAAAAGGGAAAGCAGGTATTAAATTATGAAGTTAGTTGCTGATCTTTAAAGTTTGATGAAATTCTCTTTGCATAAACTTATAAAATTTTTAAAAGTTCAATGAAAAAGCTAATCGCTTGAGTAAATCAGTTATTCTATGCATATACAGAAAAAAATCAATTTTTTTTAAACTTCTGATAAAACACAAATATGAGAGCTATTTCTGTTACTTTGAAGAAACAAAGAAAATTTTATCAATAAAATATCAGTATTTATATGTCCAACCTGAATTCTGAGTAATACAAACAGCATCAGAAATGCACCTTTCAATACCTCTTTCTAGGACGTAGAATGCTGAACATAAAATATATGAAACTACAGAATTTTTTTTTTAATCTTTAGATCTTTAAGAAGCATCTTGATATTAATTTTTCTTTCATATTATATACAGGGTCTTTCTAATTAAACTTCCACTTTGAAATAGCCACAAAAGGAAAACTACTGGACAAAATGTGGGTGGTGCTGCATGCAATATTGTTAAAAGAAGTAAGACATTGGTTTAACATGTTGTTTCTACAAAGTGTGTTACAAAGCATGTTCACTGTGGCATTCACTTTTCTGAAAGCAAGTTAAATCGCATTACTGCATTCTCAACAGTAGCTCTTAGCATATCGGGAGAACTGCTACGGACATGTCAGTGTATCACATTTTTTGATTCTGTCAAAACCCCACAAAGTTTTGTTTTAGAAATGATTAAAAACACTTTAAACTGATGTCTACATGTCTTATTTCATTTTAACAATATTGCATACAGTGCCATTCCCCGCTGGTTGTGAGTTTTTGAACCCTTTTCTTTTGTGAAAAATTGAATCTTGTGTGCGACCTTCTATAAACTATTACCAAGTTTGATAACATTTTGTCCAGTAGTTTTCCTTTTATGGCCATTTCAAAGTGGAACTTTAATTATAAAGACCCTGTACAACAAGAAAAGCTAAGATGGTTCAACTACTTCACAGTATAGATTCCTGATTATCCACAGGAACCTACAGATTTTCATTTCAAATTTTAATATACCTAAAGCATTAACAAATTTTGCATAAACAACTTGTTAAAGAACTGTATACGAGCACATTAGGGCCATTCGAGTATTATGTCAGCATTGGAAGGTGGGTGTTTCAGGTTTGCTGACTTCGATGACAAAGGAAAGGGGTTTGAATGATGATCTCATTATCCATCACCCTTTATGAAAGTACGAAATATTTTTTTAATGGCATCTTACTTTCCATCTTCACTAAGGATCCAAAATTGAGTCAATGAAAAAAGCTTTCTCTAGTTTGTGGGTACTTAAAAATTACACTAATTAATGCTTAAAACATTAATTAATGAACTTAAAACACAAGCCAAAATTAGTGTATTCTGCCTAAAATCATGTGAGGAAATGATCCCTGCGAATACATAAAGTTCACTACAGCAGTCAGACGGTGGTAGTCACACACAGATTCATGCAGGATCGATCTTTGGAGGGAGCACATAAAGCTTAGGGGGCGTGGGGTACACTGAATATCTTAAATAGAAATTGTTACCAGCCTGAAATGAACAGAAATTGATTATAACACAAAGGTATTTAATATTTTTTGCATCAAAAAAATATTTTTATATTGATCATCTTGTGTGTGCGTGGGGGAGGGGGAAACGAGCCGCCCCCCCCGTATATGCCTCTGTTCCAAATATGCTGTAGGAGGAGTGGGGCAGAGCTGACCAAATTTTGCTGACAAGGAGTAAGGAGGGTGTCAAAAATGGCCAAAAGGCTGCTGACGTAATATTTGAACAATCTGTACTGTGTTTGAAAACAATATTATACACAGAATAGAGAAAGAACAATTTTCCCTAACAAGTAAAATACCAATTTCGTTCTGGCTTTTCTTTTCTTTATAAAATCTGGATAATTATTCCATAGCAGAGTTCAATGTCAAGCACATGTTGTTTAGCCGTGAGTGATACAAACGTTGCTTCATTGATACTCATGTTGTCAGTCTACTAATAACCAACAATATTTTGCTGGCTTATATTTTATTTTTTTGTGTTGTACTTCTATTTAAAATTTTCAATAGAAGCTAGAGTTGATAGAAAGTTTAAGAATTGTACGATTAAAAGAAATATGTATTTATGTACCTTTGAATTGACAAGAATAAATTTTATTTTTAATTTCCTGTTCATGGATATTTTTCACCTTTGAAATGTTTGAATCCAATTCTGTGTAAAATATATAATTTTTATTACAATTGAATTGCTGTTGATTATTACCTTTTAAATCAATTCACTGATTATCTGCAACCAATTGCACAGGTAACCAAATGGCTGAATGATTAGTTTTGTAATAAGTGAAAAAAGGGATGATAATCCATCGTGTGGAATGTACCAAAACGATACCCCCCCCCCCCCAACTATATGCTAATAATCCCAAATGCCTAATTAGAATGATCAGTTAACACATATTGCAAGCCAACTCATATTTGAACACTATAAAAGAACTGAATACTGAAAGTTAAGCTGAGATTACACTATGAAGTTTGATAAAAGTTCTTTTATAAAACTTGAAAAATGTAACCAATAAGCGTATTGGTTACATTCGAGCGAATGTATCCAATAGGTTTATTGGTTACTTTTTCTTTTATCAAATTTTTATAGGGCAATCCCAGCCTTAAAAATGAAGGGCAAACTTTGAGAAATTTTTTTATTCAGAATTTTGAAAAGATGTAACCTCAATTCACACCCAAATCAAATTTTTACTCAATTTAAAATATTGGTCATTATTCCACATATTGTCACTTCAATTATGTATGTATATATACATATATATACGATATATATATATCGTGACAAAAGCAAATGAACGTAGTGTAGCAATAAAAACCATATAGTAAAAGATGAACACACATCTTCAACATTCTTTTTAAGTTAAATTCTTGTAAAACTGTTCTTTTTTCAATATGATAGGTCTACCCATTTTCCTCCCACGATCCTAGTTTTGTTAAAATGACCCATAATTACAATACATAATTTTGTCTAATTTTAAGCAGAATAATTGAAATTTCAGATTTTTTATTACTTACTGAAGGGTCCAGAAAGCGGACCCATATTTCAGCTATACAGACTACTTATTATGGTTGCATAGAACTTAAGATTAAGATAAGAGATGTGTAAGAGATAACAGCCAGGCGAGGTGTTTATACTTCATGATATATACTACCATGCTCAAAAAGTCCCAAGACTTATTTTATTATGGAAGAATGAATACAGATAGAATCTGTTTATTTGACGTTTCCTTCAAAGTAACTACCCTGTGCAATTATGCGTTTTTGCCATTGTTCATACAAAGATATAAATGTGGATTGCAAGCCCCTTTTGCCACTCTCCAGTGCCTTTTTTGTCACACTCTCCGATGCCTTCGTTGTTGCTCACTGCACTTCTTCAGAACCTGAGAATCACTAAAAAGTCACATAGGGCAAGATCAGGAAAATAAGATGGTTGGGTATACGAATGTGATGTTTTGACAGGTAATCTGACACCGGGGGAACCCGCGAGTCCTTAAGATTTGGTGAGATGCAAGCCACAACCAGCTTTTTTCCCAGATTCGGTTGCCCCATGTGGCTTTTTCCTCAGATAAAGACTTTGCTTGGGGCAACGATTCTAATCAAGATCCAAAGTGCCACTAGCAGTGACGAAGGCATTGAAGGGCATGACAAAAAAAACCACAAGAAGCTTGCAATTCGCATTTACATCTTTGTATGAACAATGACAAAAATGCATAATTGCAAAGGGAGAAACACCAAACAAACAGGTTCTATCTGTATTCATTCTTCCCTAATAAAATGTCTCGCAAATTTTTTAACGCAGTGGTATTTAAATTATTAACAAATGGTTAAAACATAACACATGCAAAAGTTCTGTTAAGGGGATGTTTCAAAATTGAATATTCATATTTCTATTTAAAAAAAACCAATAGAAAAACTGATGGATGTGGCTTATATTTTTGTCTCTCGCAGACAATTAAAATAAAATAACAAAAAGTAATTTAAGCTGTACTTGTCAATGAAATTAATTTTAATGATTGCTAACACTTGATCACGCACAGCGAATATTTAATTTCTATAAAACACAAAGTCTTGTCACTAATCTATAAAACATACCTGTATTTTCCAACAATGTTTTTGGTGTATTTGGACGATTAATGATATTTATCAACTGATTTAGAACCATTGCTACATATGGCTTCATGTCGGGGCCTAATGATAAATAGAATAACCAATGTTAAACAACGTGAAGCATTGAACAGGAACCAGCGAAAGAAAAAGTAACAAACAAAATCAAATATTATGAAAATTACCCAATTTCACGGATATTTCTCCAATGGCCCATGTGGCATTATTACACACAGAGATGAATTCCGGATTTAAATTCTGTCCTAAGATTGGTAAAAAATCCTCTGAAAATAAATAAGATAAAAATTAGCATTTGAACATCCACTTAAGGTTTCCAGAAACCAATAACAAAGAACTGTTTTACAGCAAACATACCTGCAATCCAACATTATAAATTTTTCCCATGATGCAAGTACAAAAGAAATAAAAAGTATTTCACAAAAAGATAACAAAATGAATGTTGGTCAATGGTTTACCCATTAGGCTAGTCATTTTGTTAAAAATATTATAATCAACTTGAGGCACACAATTTTTAAACTTTTCACGATAAGCTACTTTTCATTCAGGTTCACTGTAAATATGATTATATGAACTTAAGCATGAAATTTAAAAAAATCTTAAAGCACAAAATTCTATAATGATAAGCAACCAATATAGAATCTGCAAATTTAGAATCAATTTATATGCCTCATGATGAAACAAGTGAAATCTCAGCAATTTCAAAAGAATCAAAAATATTACCACTTACGTGTACATGGGCTAACATGCTGGAAACAAGCTTTAGTTAGATCACCGAGCAAAGCAAAAGAACTCTGTCGAACTTCAGGCATGGGATCCTACAATGATAGGAGGGAAAACTTTCATTTCTAAAAAAAATATGAGCCAATAATTCTATTATTGTCTATCACTGCTAAACACTGATTTTGTTTTCAAAGGTATTTTAGTGATTGTAATTTTAGGATGACTTTGGGGAGCTGATTGCAAATCTGGCATTGGTCTTGTCAGATTGGCACTAGTTGTGAGATAATGCACATTCTCAATAATGTGATTTGTACGCTGCTTATGTATTATCATTGAAACTTAATTTTCATTTTATCTCAAAAACTAGAGCCAATCTAACAAAACCAATGCCAGATTCGGAATCAGCAGCCCCAGTAAACCCTAAAACCATTAAAATTTTCTTAAGAAAATTGTTTTTTTTTTGGAGCAGTGTAACTAAACAATTAACTGTGTAATTCAATTAACTATTAACTGTGTTAATTCAATGTTTTTGACAGTGTTTCTCACATATTAAGTTCAGCCTTACAGAGATTAAAAGTTAATAAATTACTTTATGAGTATAGAACAGGATTGTGCACAAACCCCATGCATTTATTTAGCGCAAGCTAGCATCATTAAAAAAAACTTACCACAGGAAAAAAATGTTTTTATACATTCACTAATTTAAAAAAAAAAAAGATCCACAGCAGCACCTATTATCACACATATTATACAGTAAAGATGAAAAGTGGTTTCTTTTTGTAGGAAAGAAGAGGGGAATTATATACTTCAGGCTGCTCTCATTAGATACATATGCTATCCTCAACACCACTCTGAAGGATGCTCATTATCCAGGGCTTCACAAATTCAATTCCCCCCTGGCGACTACAGGGCTCAGCACGGATCATGGCCTCAAAACTAGTGAAAATAGTGACCAAAATATTTAAAAAAGTGACCAAATAGTGACCAAAATGTTTGAAAAGTGACCCAATAGTGACCAAAATAATTTTAGAAAGAGACCAAATGGGCAATGAATTTTGATTATTACCAAATTGAATGAATTTAGTTTTCACTAAACTTTGTATTTCAATGGAGCTCATCGAAATTGCTTTTTTTACATATAGCAGTGTGAAATAAATCAAACTCGAATGCATTCTGCTAACCAGAAAAGTTTTGAATAACTTATCAAATTTATCAACAACTATGTGTGAGAGAGTAACATTACATCCTTTCTAAGTAACAGTAGTAATGCCTTTCCCCCCCCCCATAGGGGCCGTTCAAGTATTACGTCATCACATAGATGGGGGGAGGGGGTTTCCGATTTGCTGACGGGG
This sequence comes from Pholcus phalangioides, assembly GCF_987345545.1. Taxonomy (NCBI): domain Eukaryota; kingdom Metazoa; phylum Arthropoda; class Arachnida; order Araneae; family Pholcidae; genus Pholcus; species Pholcus phalangioides. Next base: position 617,673 of record NW_028301606.1, read on the forward strand.
GGGGGGGGGGGTCGAAAATGACTAAAAATTTGCTTATGTAATACTTGAATGGCCCCATATTGCTATCCACAACCCATCTTAAAATCAATTTAAGCAGGAAAAACTTCAAAACGGGAAAAAATTTTCACATTCAAAGAAGGAAAAAAAAATGAAATAACACAAAATTTGATGAGAGAATTTGTCCCATCTACATTCTAGTGGATTTTTCATTATGTTATGCTATGAATGACAGTATACAAAATGTACTCAAACTCTTTTTTTTAACTAAGTACAAATTGATTTACATAATTAGGTTTGTATAACATCTTCCAACAAATTTTAAGAAATTTACTATAATGATTGATTTAAAAAAAAAAACTAAAATTACATTTTTAACAATATTATTTTAAATTATTAAATTAAAATATTACTTAAACTACTGAATTAAATAAATTATTTAAATTAACTAAATTATTTTAATTGTTAGGGGCCGTTCAAGTATTACGTCATCATCGATGGAGGGGGGTGTTTCTGACTTGCTGACTTTTGATGACAAGGGGGGTTTCGATAATGCTTACGTCATCAACCACCCTTTATGAAAATATGAGTTAGGATTCAGAGGGGCAGAGCTGATGACGAAATTTTGCTGACAAGGGGGGGGGGGGGTCAAAAATGGCTAAAAATTTGCTTACGTAATACTTGAACGGCCCCTTATACGTTGAGGGAGGGCAATCCATCCCCCCCCCCCAACGTCAATGGCAGAGCCTAATGATGTATATCAATTGTCATCTGCCGCATCTCTAAGACCTTCAAGTCTATCTGCACCTATGGCTGGAGGACTGGGAAGGGTGGGTGGGTCTACTCTTTTACAGGCGGAGGAGGCTCCATAATAATACTGCCATTGGGTGAGGGAGAAAACAAATCAGTTTTGAAATTGTTTGGTTTTTGAGAGAAAAATTTTTAAATATATATTTTCCTTTTTTTTTACACACAACATACACCCTTGCAAAAAAAACATTTACTACTTTACCCAGAAACAATATAATTTTGCCCCCCCCCCCCGTAATTTTTAACAGAAAAAGACTCCGCGGTCTTCCCCGGTAAATTTCCCATGAACCTTGTAAGCACCAACGTGGCGACTTTTTTCCTCGCCAACCAATCGCCGTTTTGCGGCGATCAATTCAAGATGGCTGACAAAGGGCACATAAAATTACAAAAAAATATATAATTTATAACATGAATCAACCAAATATGCGGCAATATGCGAAAATCGATAGAAATATATCGGGAAATACGGAAAATTAGGATAAAATGAACACAAAAATCGAATCAACGACATACGGGGTTTATAAATGCGGTTGATAGTTTATGGATGCTGCTGTCAGGGCTACTTATTTTAGCGCGAAAAAAAGTCGCCACGTTAGCTCGGACTCCTCCCGTAATTTTCAAAGAACAAAAGCAGTGAATTCGCCCCCACCCGGGGCACCCGATTTACCATGGCCGTAATACGATATTTTTTCTGGAGAGGAAATGTAATTTTACTGCCCCTTGACTGTGAAATTCGATAATTTTGCAAAGGAATTTATTTCCTTTTCTTAAATATACCATTCCATCAAAAATTCCATTCGAGGCATTGCCCCCCCCCCCTAGTTTTGGATTTGATCACGGTATGTAGCAACCCGGGCCGCAAGTACGAACGAAAATTTACTATCGCCCGGGGCCGGTATCCATTTTTAATAACGGAAAAAAGAGTAAACTCGGCACCCTTCCTCGTTCAACACCCGTGGAACCAGACCCCGCCCTTTCCTATTGCGGTCATAACAGCGACTCGAGACAAAAACGTTGTAATAACTTCCGAGGTCTGAAAAGGGGATTTTTTTTACACAACACCGAGAATGGAGCGCAATATGTCGATATTAAGTCAACAATCAGCATCGTGAAGATGCTCTAAATTAAGTTACGGCCAGAAGCGGATAAAGGTCAGTTGTTGACGGCCCCGGGCATAAAAAAAAATTAATATTACGCCCCTTAAATTATGAAAAAAGTATAAAGTAGGGGCCAAAGGCGCGGTCGCTGTGCCCACCGTTAAATCCACCTCTATGTACGGCTCGCATGCACGTTAACTGAGTTTTCATCAGCCTGATGACCAATTTTCATCTGATTTGGTTAAATAAACGTTGAATCCGAAGGTTTTTAACAACTGGCTGTTGCGAAGATATATTTTGGAAAGAGAGAAAATTCAACTGCCCCTGCGGGGAATCGAACCCACGTCCTTTCACTTTCCGGGTGAACGCACTAGACTACAGAGGCAACGAATCTCTCAATCTTTCCTTGGAGCTCGTGTACACTGAAAAGGACCGTACATGGACGGCCAGACCAGACTCAGGCCAAGCTCACAACTGCTGACGCTGCCACTAGATGGAGACTTATGGAAGGATGACGTCACTCTCCGCTACCACACGAAGGTTTTTAATAACTGGCTGTTGCGAAGATATATTTTGGAAAGAGAAAATTCAACCGGAAAGTGAAAGGACGTGGGTTCGATTCCCAGCAGGGGCAGTTGAATTTTCTCTCTTTCCAAAATATATCTTCGCAACAGCCAGTTGTTAAAAACCATCGTATGGTAGCAGAGAGTGACGTCATCCTTCCATAAACGTTGAATTGCAGGATTCTGTGATCTTATAAACAGTTCTCCTTTCGATCATATCTGGGGCTACGGTTTCTTGCTGAGATTTAAATCCAGTTAGAAAAATAGTACGAATTTTATTTCTAGATAGATCGCGATTTTCAGTCGGATGATTTTTTTTTTTATTCTAAGTAAATTCAAAATACTTGCGAGCTTCTTTAACGTTGGCCAGCTACAAGAGTATTCTCCAAAGCGTACTAATAATACGCTTAATACGTATTAATAGTATGCATCTTTAATATGCGCGCTTTGGTATTCTCCCGCTGCGCGTAAGTTAATTTCTGCACGGGCTCTCTTTATAAACTCGCTCAATGTAAATGAGCCTTTAAATCGTCATTTCAAATGTTTAAAAAAATTAATAAAAGTAACGATAGAACAAACAAACAACAAATGTAACTTGCTCGATGCTCCAAGAAAGGAATTCGGCCCTTAGGACAAACTTTTTAAAACTAATAAAATAAAGGATCAATTTTAAAATAAGATGAAAATGAAAGAACGAGTGGGGAAATAAGAAAGAATGGTAGTAGAGGAGGGGAAAAAATTCTTTGTTGTAAATACGCTATTTTTTTCCGATCGGCTTTTCCATAAAATGACGACTCTTAACTATAAGGAGCTTTCTTTCCAAGCGCCTTGAAATCAAGTTATGCTGACGTCACACGGTATGCTCCCGGGAAGATAAAGACGCCTTCATATATATATATATATATATATATATATATGGGTTCCTTGTACGATCGTAGTTCAATGAAGGGAGGGAGAAAATTAGCGACCTTGAACCGGTAAAGTTCGTCCTTGAAGAAAAGAAAAACACTGACACCCGAAAAGCGCGCGAGACCGAGGTTTTTTTGCTAAAAAAAGTGGAAAAAGTGACCTGGGCCCGAAAATAGGTAATAAAAGTGACCAGCTTCTAAAAAAGTGACTTTTAGGGGAAAAAGTGACCCGTGCCGAGCCCTGCGACTATAAAATTGGCATCAGCGCCTACGAGATTGGCATGGCATTACTGAACAAGGAAAACACAAAATGTTTGGAAATTATATCAATAGGTTTTTCAACATGAAAAGGGCTCACAAAATCTTCAAAAAAATCAGAAAAACTATTTCACAGTTTTTTCTGAAAAAAATATGCTTGGCTCCTAAGAAATTTAGCTCCAGCCTAAATTATTTTTCTATGTCAAGCCATGACCATATCTATGATATGTGAACAAAGGCAGAGTTTAGTGCAAAATTCAAAACAAGAATGTTTGAAAGCAAGAAAACTGTTGCCAAACAAGAAAGTAGTAAAAAAAAAAAGTGATCAAATCCAAATTCAAAAAGGCTGAAATGGATAAATAGATTTTGGGTTTCCAATTACAAAAGAAAAAAAAACAAAACAGAAATTGTTCAGATTATAGTTTCTATTGTACTCTTATTTTAACCCCCCCCCCTTACTCTGAAATACACCTAGCCGACCCCTTAACAATTCTGGGCAAAGGGATTGGCCTTTCACAAACCACAATTCTACATAATACAACTGATGATGCACTTTCGTAAAATCGATAAAATCTGCAGGGGATTGTATAACTAATTTTCTTGATTCTTAAGTGTACATTTCTAATACTTTTTTAGAATATATTTACAAATATTTATGCATATATTAAAGTTTTTGCATCTGAAATTTTATACTTCATCTTACCTGCATGCATTGGTACAGCAAAGACATTATGTTACTAGACATGACCAGAGTTTCCATGTGGCCATTGAGACCCTCTGCTAATCCGCTGAGAAGATCTAATGCAACGATCATGAAATCTTTATCAGGTGCTTCAAACTGGTCTGGATGAGTTGCGTTAGCCTGAATGATAAACAATAAACCATTGTAATACATTTTTAATGAAAATCATGCATTTTTCAAAACTAATGCTATAAATTCATTAACCATAGGTGCCAATTCAGACTTGAAAAATCTGTAGTTTATCATGTGATGGCACATTCTACATCAAAGAGAACAAATCACACAAATAAAAGGGAAACCCAGGGACTTTTTTTTTTTTTTATAAATTTCAATGGGTGACCATATGTAAATCCTGCTTTTCCGGGACAAATCTTTTGCTGTCCTGACTTTTTAGCAGTAATTTGCCACTTTGCATGCTTTTGGCATCATATTTGCCAACAATTATAGATTTTTCGTACTTGAAATCCTAATTCCCTATATTTTTCCTGAAAAACCGGGGTCAGCTTCAAATTGTAAGGACTGGAAGAGTATTTTCTTTCGGGATTTCATAGTTGCCAACTTTTGAAAATGAAAATTCGGGAGATTTTCGCGCACACCCGTATTTTATGCTAAAACCACTCCCTAATAAATACAATAGGGATTTTTCAAAATAAAATAGGGATTTTCCAAACATAAAAGTTGAAGCGTAGGGAATAAAATCCCTACTCAAAAACTGAAGTCAAATTAAAATAGGGATTTTACACACATGGAAGTTAAACCCTTGGGAATAAAATTCCTACGCAAAAAACAAGTGAAATTGGAGGTCAAAACTTCAATGATGTAAAAATAAATATTGTGTTCAATCAGAAACGCTGTGAACAAACATTCTCCGCGAATGACCCCAAAATCATCGGAAGATGAAGGAAAACACCGTCAATTTTTGAAGAACACTGACTTTTTGTGACACTTGCTTGATGTTTTTTTTTCACTTCACGACTGATGATGGCAGTCTTTCCATGACCGATGTTTATGTCCGTAACACAACTTATACAAAAAGGAAAAGTCAGCCCTCTTCTGGAATGTTTGATGAAAGGAAATTCATCGGAATAAGTATCTTTAAAATTGATTAAATATGTTTTTGCTTATCAGTATTCATGCTTTGTTATATCACACGTACGTAACTTCAACAAAAGAAATTTTGACCACATGTGCATCACCATAATCTTCAATTATTATCCAGGACTATTGGCTGCTAAGCCATTTCCCTGCACGATAAGACAAACAACTTTCTTGTTACCATCAGAGGGTTTGTAAAACTTCCTTAAAAAGGGAATTTCCCCATTTACGACGTGTGACGTCATTCCGAAAGGGGAAAAAAAGAGGCTTCATGCCCCACAAGAAATTCCTTAGAAATTGTTTTCATAAGTGGGGATTTTTTAATGAAATAGGGAATTTTTAGGGACAATTAGGGATTTTTGTAAAAATTTGGGAGAGTTAAGAACTTTTAGGGAGATTGAGCGATGAAGATAAAATTCGGGAGACTTGGCAGCTATGTGATTTTTCTATGAAGATACGAAAAATCGGAAGAATCTGATTTCTGACTGGAAGATATTAATAAGGCTGAAAAATCAAAAGGCTTCCTGGTAAATCGGAAGCATTGGCACCTATGCATTAACCCAGATGAATTCATACAAAAATTTAAAGACAAGACCCACCATGTTCTGATTGAGTGTCTGTTCTACCAAAGAAACACACCGTCTGAACACAGGTTCACAATAGGGCAGGAAACCAGACTGCAATGCAGTTGCCACACTTGATAGACACTAAGTAGAAGGAAAAACAAATATCAGTGTGAATTGATTATTTTAAATATATAATAGGTATAAATATATGCATGAAATGTTAGATATTCCCAGACCTGCCAACCTTCAAAAGGTAAAAATCCTGTAGCTTTCTAACAAAAATTCTACAATGTCTTTAAAAATCCAGCAAACATTTTTATGGTTAAAAATTTTTTTAAGGGCAAAACAAGAACCAACATAAGGTGTAACCAAGTACAAGGTGATCATAAGACCCATATTTTATGGGACTTTCCATTATTTATGATTTGCTGTCTGGCTATTCTAAGAAATTATTTTTTCAATGATTCTTCCTTGAATTTGTGATAGTAACTGGACAATCATCATGTCAAACTTTTTTTTCATAAATTTATTAAAATCAACTGTGATTTCAAGAAGCCCTGAATTTTTACACCCAGTAAAATTTGTCAAAACCGGCATTGCACCAGGCTGAATTCAGAAAGCTGGCAGCTTCGTTATTCATATATTATACATTATAAGATAATACGCAAGAAAAATGTGTAGGCTATATGTCGGAATACAAGACATTTAAATATTCAAGGTATTTCAAACAAATGTTCAGAAACAATATTGAATGTTTTGGATATCAATAATATAAATTGAGAATGATTAGTTTCTGGGGTCAAAAACCTAACCCTGATCCCTCATATCACATATTTTGGATAAACAGCTCTATTTCCTTAGTAAATTGAACACGGGTTCAATCTAGATTTCTCTGTTCTAGATTTTGTACGTTTAAAAATTCACAATTTTAAATTAACAAAAATTGAATTAACATTATTTTAATTATTGTTATAAATAAGTGTTTAAAAATAAAACATTGTAATATGCAAAAAAGTAAGTTCCCCCATCATGTTATACACCTATTGTGTTCAAAGCATTACCCAAAAGCATTCACATACAGTACGAGACTTAATTATAAGACACTACGAATATTCGCAAAAAAAATGGGAAGAATATTTCCACAATAATGAAACTTAAGTACATGTACTGGTCATGTTATTTACAATTGTGAGTGAAATTACAAGGACAACCGAGAAATAGTTTTTGATATTTTAATATTTTTGTGAATTCCAGTAAGAAATTAGTGGGACAGAAATATAAGACATTTTCATTTCCACCATTTTAAAGTAGTGTAGCACTGAGTTACTTTATGCAAATAATTTTTTTTATGTCATTGGATAACAAACAAATAAAAATATTCCCTCTTCGCCAAAAATGCCACGGGATACAGTGATGCAAAAAAAAAAAAAAAAAAAAAAAAAAAAAAAAAATGAAATTTAGCTATTGCACGGCACTGGTGTTTCTAAAACGTATATAGCAAGTAAAATTGGATGTTTTCGATGTGCCATCACAAACTTTTTAAACCGTGGAATGTGATTTTGTAGAAAAACAATCTGAGCACACCCCGTGCTCGTCTGTCCTATCAAAGTGCAATGTTTACGGTCTAGCATTAAGGAGCAAAATGTCATCCAAAAATATAAAATCTGCCTTACAACTTTGGTGCTCGCAGCAAACAATTTCTAGAGTTTCAAGTTCTACAAGTAACATCAAATTCATGAAAATCAAGAAAAAAAACCTCCATTAGCTTTGAAACACAAACAGGATTATTTGACTCTCGCAAAATGTACCATGCCTTGAACTCATCAGTGGTATTCTGCTCTGTTCTCTGATGAATAAAAAAATTGATCTTGATAGTCCAGATGGTTTCCATTCATATTGGCATGGTTTGAGGTCTGCAACGCCTCAGTTAAGGAGCCGTCATATAGGTAGTGGTTTGGGGAGCATTTTCTGTCCAAGGAAAGACTGATGTAGTTTTTCTATCCTCAAGGATGAATTCAAAAAGTTAAGTAGAACTTTTGCAGGAGCAATTTGGTATATATAAAGAAGTTCTTTGTGGTGAATATTGCATATTATAACATAATTCAGTGGTTCAAGCAAGAAAACATTAATGTTCTCTCATGACTGGCTCGCTCCCTTGACCTCAACCCCATGGAAAACTTGTGAAGCATCCTTTGCAGATCAATATACGCAGGTAGGAGGCAATTTTCTTCCATCAAACATCTAAAAGCCGCCATATCACAGGCTTGGAATGATGTCTCTTGTGACACTCTAATTGATTTGGTTAAATCCATGCCAAATCACATTTTTGCTTTGATTAGCAACTGAGGGGGTTGTGCAAAATATTGATTTTGGTAAATTTATGTGATTTGTTTGAATTTTATCTTACTTCCCCGTCAAGAATCAGTAAATGTCTTATAATTTGGTCCATACTACATTTTATTTTTCCAAAAAATAATGTGAAAATATTTTTTTAAATTTCCAATATTTGGTATAAAGTTATTTTTTTGCCGTCAGAAAACAGCTTGAAATTTTTGATTTTTTCTTGCTGCTCCTTGTGATTTCACTAAAAATTAAGAGTCTTATAATTATGTCTCGCACTGTAGGTTTTTGACGTTAAAAACCCAACCCTGATTTAAACCAGTGATAAAAACAAGCGATTTCAATCAGCATATCCTGATTATTACATTACCTCAAGTAGAGGGAAAAGATCTTTATCATCATCTTTCAGTACATTCCACTTTTCTATCAGTGGAGGCATTAACATATTAATGTATTCCTAGAAGAGAAATATCAAAATACAATTGATTTAGTTCCGATACCATGTTTTTATTATAACACGTCACGTTAACACTTCATAAATGATATTGTGAATAAAATCTTCTGATTTCAGAATATAATAATGAAGACATCAACTTGAGACTTTTCTACAGATAAAAATCATGAGAGAACATATTTTTTGTACCAGAAATTTTTTGTATTAGAAAACCGGTTCTTGAAATAATAGAATAAAATTGCAAATTAAAAACTATTTTGATTATAAACTATTATAAATTAAAACTATCTTGAAAGCACTATTTAAACCAGACTCTCACACACAAATAATATAATATCAATACCTGTTTATTCAAGTGATGGCCAACAGAGTCTGCTAATGTTCCAATAGCATCATACAGGATCAACAGGTTTTTATGCTATATGAAAATATATATTGCAGATATCAATGTTATTACAATTTAAAGGAAAGTATACATAATTTTTTTTTCAATTAATATCACTGGTGTACTCAATACATGTGCAGGGGTCTGTCCTGGTCTTTTTCAGAGTCCTGTGTTTGCAAAAATTATTCTTAAATCTAGTGGAAGATGAATATAACAGTGTACAATATAGAGTGGAATCTCAAAAACTTACGGTTTTGTTTATGTAAACTCATATAAATGACTTAATCCAATTTGACTGAGAAAAGTTCTGTTAGGAAATCAATAAATTCCACCATAAAAATAATGGGGGGGGGGAGGAAGGAAACAAATGGAAATTATATTAGGTCTCTTGAGGTCATTAGCGTATGGCATATTTATATGTATAGATCAGGATTGGTCAACTTCTCACTATTCAAGGACCAACATAACAGTCAGTTGCAGCATCATGGGCAGCACCAGGGACAACACTGTGTATAAGCAGTATCAGCAAAATGACCAAGAAAACAGATGTGTCTGTCATAAATATGGTGAAAAACTAGCAAGATTCAGTCATTAAAATTTTCCGTAACACCACTTCATAAACTGATGCATATCCATTGTTTTTCTGGTTCCCAGATAGTAGATGCATTTCATTAAAAATTGTTTCTTTTGCAAATTATAGTCCATTCAATTGCATCCAGTTTGAATTTTATAGGCAAAACACTTTTTCTAAACAATCTTTATCTTTTAACATCTTTTATCTATTAATCTTTTTTAAACAATCCAGAGCTTATTTTTGTTTATACCATTTGTTTTTATTGTTTTTTACTGGTTTCTATGCTGGTGATTTTTTTTTTCTGGTGCACAGAGTGTCTGGCGGCTTTTTCTCGGGCCGTAGGACATATTTGACGTAGGAAAAAAAAGTCTCCAACCTGTCCCTTATACCAAAGCTGTACCTGATGGCCCTGGTTGTGCTCAGTTTGAAAGAAAGGCTACCTGTAGATGCAAAAGGATGCACATACACATTATTACCCGGTGCCCCTGTATGCCTAAGATTGCACAGAACCAGACTGGCGATACATATATTCTTATGAGTTACCTTTTTGAAACAGAATATCATTATTTTGGTTTGAGAAAGTGTTAATCTGCTTGAACATGGAATGCCACAATCCTGCTATGTTGAAATTTAGAGATGACTGCTTATCTGTTTTCAACACAAAAAATCAAAACTGGGTGTGGAACACTGTTGTTCAACTGCACAGTATAAACTCAACCATCTCATATGACACATTTTTGTTCTTTGGAATTATTGGGGGAGAGGTTCATGTAAAATAGAGCATTACATGTGAAAAGGCAGTGTGATGAGAACATAGCTAATTACTATCGTCACTAGAAATAATGAATGTAAATAATCTTTTAATCAGTTCTGCTGTTGAAAATGATAGCTCAACTAATGATCAGAACATCAATTTAATACACAGTATTTTCAACCGAGTTGCAGGCCAGCTGTTGGCTAGCCTGGTAGAAATGTTTGTACATGCACATATCTTTGTACTTGTGTAATTAAAAAAAGGAACCCTAAAATAGTTTTTAGGTTCTGAAAGTGTAAAATGCAGTCTTTCACACACACTGCTTTGTGAAATGTCTGTTTTACTAATCCATAATTTTGTAAATCATCCAGACAACAAAATCACATTCTGTCTGAACACAAACCCGATTCAATTTCATTAATTCTTTTTCCACCGAAATTATCATCAGATCCTTCAAAAAGTGTTGCATCAGCAATGCGATGGACGGAAAACTGAAGATGATATCCTCTTTGAAAATGACAATGGCGATGACAGCCCAGATGAAGATAAAAACGAAGATGCCGCACCCAGTGCCGTCTTAAGGCATGGACCCACCCGGGCATGGCCTGGGGGCCTCACAAAAATGGGATCTGGTTGAGATTTTCGAAAATTTCCTGTTAGGGCCTCAGAAAAATCATTTGGCCTGGGGGCCTATTATGCTCTAAAGATGGCCCTGGCCGCACCCCCTATGATGATCTGATAGATTACGATGAGCTTGGAGACTCCGAAGAAACAGATTAAAAAGTTTGAATCATTTTCTATTGTAAATTTTCGTAAACTATTCATTTTGCATAAAAATACAGTAAAACCTCGATAAGTCGTCACCTCAAGTTACCCAAAAATTATGACGGCTTAAGCGGAGTGACGACTTAACCGGAGTTCTGTCAGTTTTAATGTGCGATGTTATGAAAATCGTATAAATTTAAAGTAATATGACATTTATTAAAGTATGAATCAAAATAACAATATTAATAAAATTTATAGATTGCAAAAGAAAAAAAAAAGGTAAAAAGTGCTATTATTTTATCTCTTATTACTTATTGAGGTAAAATGTACTGGTACACTTTGATTCATACTAGTAATTTTTAATTTAGACTAACAGAGCAACTGTTTGAATAGGTAGCTTTTCTTCATAACAGAACTCTCTATTGCACATTAATTTTACATATACATCAAATTTAATTTTAGTGTTTGAAATTCTTCATCAGCAGTTCATGATGCAACTACAAAGTAATCTCGAATACTTTTGACTTTGTGGAGGGGGCCCTGGGCAGGGAAAAGTAAACAGAAGACCTCAACTTGGGAAATGAACAATGGAAATGAAACAGAAGACCTCAACTTGGAATGTCTAATTTGTTTCAACGAAGATATTTTGTTTAAATTTCAAGCCCTCAATTAGTAGAGCCCATGCTTTCTATGATTATTTATTATCTGTGCCCGTTGCACTTTGACTTTAACTTTATTAATTTGATTTTTCGATTTACATAATTTTTGATTTCCTTGCACTATGTAATCTTTGACATATCAATAAATTTTGGTTTTGCCGGAGATGCCCTGGTCCCGACCCTTGGGGGGGGGGGGGAAGGAAGCGAAGTGCTTGCGTTGCTTCTTGTGACAGAGCTTGGGTGTCTCACAGTTTATCCAGTTTCTCCAATGGAGCCCATGCAGAAATGAGATCTAGCTTGAACAGTCCCCAACGTTCCAAAAACCTTAGTCAGCAAATGAACTTCCCAAGCGTAACTTTCACTGCTTAAACTGTTCCGTTTGGGTTTATAGGATTTTATGGTGACTTTTAAGCATATGGCAATGCTGTTAACAAGCTCTTTTTTTAATGGGAACCATAAAAATAGTCTGTTCCTCTTTCTCAAACTTTTTCATAGTGACGACTTAACCGAAATTAGCAACGAGTAAACAAGGGTTTAATAACATTGTGGTCTATGAGAGCTGGAAAGATCTGAAGAAAAATGACTTATCAGAGTGACGACTTAATGAGGTTTTACTGTATAAGAATTATTTTCCTCTGAAACGCAAGAATTTTTGGGGGTCGGCTTATACACAGGTTTTCAATTTATTGCGGTTTTGGTTGTCCTGAAGTGGGGAGTCGGTTTATACACGAGTATATACGGTAGGTACAATAAATATAAAGGGCAAAAATGGAGAGATTCTGATACTTTTTGATGTCAGAGTGGTTTTCTTTTCCCCAAGAGCTCAATTGAGGTGGAAAAAAAATATTGAATATTAAAAATAGCATTCAATGTCTTTTATCTCGTGGCATACTCTGTGGAACACGGGGAGTTGTTTCTGAAGGACCCAAATAAAAAAAAAAAATGTCTTTTATGGAGAGCAAATAATTATTTAAATTTTTTAAATAAAAATAATTAGGCTAGTTAAGAATGTCTGATGGCAGATTGTTATAAAATTTTAGAATAAGAGATGTTAGGGCGAGAAAGAAATTATTTATCTTTACTGTTTTATGAGTAAGTTGTATACAAAAAATGTAGGTAAAGTTCAGTTTATTTAGAAGAATAATGGATCTGTGAAAATATAAATAGGGAAGCGGTCACAAATTTAGGTGGTAAAAAAGTTAATACGTGGGGATGCGAGTTCTTATTCTAAACATACACTATATTTTGTTTAGACCTGTCAAAAATATTACATAAATGGATACCATATACTATAAAAAAATGATGTAGAAAAATTGAAAATATATGTCAACTGTACGAACAGAGGAGGATATTGTCAGCTACTAGTTTCAAATGTCAGTTTTTAGTCACCTTTTCAAAACTATAATATGAAAATGACATATCCAATGTCATTTTCTGGTATTAAAAATATAATTTCATAGTTTTCAATTGATGCCATACTTGGAATGAATACTTTCATGATCAATCAAAAATTTAAAAATCCAATTACATACCTGATATTTACTAAAAGCAAAAACCAAGGTCTCCAAAATGAACGTAAGGTAAGGTACAAGCTCAGTGCAAGCTTCTTCTTCCAGAGTAGCAAATGCACTGCAAGCTGCCTCTTGAACTTGTTTGTTAGAATCCAGTACCCTTTTCAAAAGCTGTAAATACAGAAAATATACTTAATTAAATATTTTTTTAATTGCTTATTTTCCACCCTATAATCAATAAATTTTTTTTTCCATTCTCAAACGCATTTGCACACATTATTAATCCTAGTTAATATACAACTAGAGCAACACAATTTTCTGTTCAAATTTATTACAAATGATTAAAATTACATACTGATGCTGAAAATCTTGTATATATATCTAGACATCTACTTAAAGATTGCATTTATTGTTGTAACCAAAATTCATGAATTGCTTCAATTTCTTATTTTCTCAATGAAAGTTTAAAAAAATGTATAAACATATATATAATGACCATACCTCTGTCATCAATGGTTTTAGATAAAGTTCATGAGGTTGCCCAACAACCCAATGAGCATATCGACTAAGTGTCCAGCAAGTAATCGAACGAACTAACGCTTTCTTGTCAGAAAGACATGAAATCAAATATGGAATAAGTTCGGGCAAATGAGGTACCATCACATTCATACAACCTGCAAGTGACAGCAAAAAAAAACAAAAAACATCCAGTTATGAATTTAATTCATCACAAATAAATTCAACACTACCACTCATAAACAAGCACTTATGCAGCTCACACAACCATACAAATTTAGCTGTAATTAAATCAGTATAGTAATTCCACATAGTTTTAATTGTGTAATACCTTCAGCAATTGCGCCAAGAACAAGGATACCAGATTCTTTGATCACCCAATCTTGATGAAACAGGGTCTCTTTTAAAATGGGCAACAAAACTGGAAGTAACTCTTCTCTAAATACACTTGCTAGAACATCTAGGGCAGCTGCTGAACACTTTCCTATGAGGAAAAACATGGAGAAAAAAAAACATTCAATGCTTCTAATCAATTACTTTAACATAAATAGCTACAGTTGAACTTGGTTAATTCGACGCCCAAAGTCACTGGGGAAAAAAAGCTAAAATTCGATAAAAATTCCAAATATCCAATTAATCTATCTTGGATCTGTAAAATGACTATAAATTGCAACTTAATCATCTCCATTCATATAGGATAATAATTATAAATTATTAAAATTTTATCAGTTGCGAAAATGCTTCCAAAAATTTTAATTTATCTCAGCTGCTGCATCATTCAATGCTTTGAAATCTGCATCACTGCAGAATTTCTTGACCATGCTCAAAGCCTAATTTACAGAAAGATTAAGATCATTCGTTAGGAAACCAATTTTGTTTATCATTCTAACGCTATTAATGTATTTTCATTTAATGTATAACAAAAGTTTTACTTCCCGATACTTTCAATACTCTTAATGACGATAAAAAGATTCAGATTTTTAATGTTATACCTTGGTCTATAGATTGAACATCATAATCAGTATTAAGTGATACATATTCTCAATGCACTCCAGCTGAACAATGTAAAAATGGGCATTAACTTATCAAAGAAAGAGTAGAAAAAAAACAGAATTTTCAAAACTTTTATATGCTTTTGAAAAATTACAGTTCAACAAGTTGATTGAAAAAAACAGTCTTCCTTTTAGAATTTTTCAAAACTAAATTTGCTTATATAAAAACCATAATTCTTTCCCTCCAACTTGGAATTATCCAAACCATTGGAAAAAAAATTGAATTAAACAATAAATTTTAACATTAAATAGATAGAAAACACAAGAGAAGTTTAAAAAAAGTTTGAATTAACCAAGTAGTACTGTATATGAAAGATCAAAATCAATTCAGCAGCAAATACAGGGTTCATACAAAATTTTCAAAATGAAAAGTAAGGACTTTTTAAGGACTTTTTAAGGAGTTTCAAGCAGTTTTTAAGGAGTTATGGCAAACTTCATAACTTACAAGTTTTACAGCAAAAAAAGGGGCGGGGCACATATGCAAATTTATTTTTAATTTGCAAACAAACTTTCCCTCTTCTCAAAAATATAGATGTAGAAGTGGTTCAAAAATTACAAGTTTTGATTTGTTGCCCAGCATCATAAGAATTCATAAAATAATCAATCCACATACATGCTTTCTGTTGTCACCAAAGTGTTCTAAAACCTTCAAGTATTAGTCAAAAATATAACTCATAACAGCATCACATAAATTATAAAAATTCTAAAAGTAATATTCATTCCAATTATTCAAAATAAAAACCACAGCCGACAAAGATTTTTCTTACAAAATTATTAATATTTGCAGCAACTCTAGGCACACACACACACTTCCAGCACAACTTCCTAGATAGTAAATTGCCCATAGATGGTAATAGACCTGAGTTGTGCTTGGTTTGAAAGAAAGAAAGCCTTCCCCCCGGAAATCACTCACTCAAACAATCTGGGAATGTGCCGCGGGCTGCTCAATTGAAGTAAGAATTTGCCACGAGGGTCATTCCATTTCAAATCACCCGGCAAAATGCCAAAATGACACCCATAGTCCCAGATTTCAATGATTTTTTTTTATTTGTTGCATTTACCATCCTTATTAACCGTGTGAAATATTATTTGCATATCTCTAAAACTTTTTGAGAAAAAAAATGTTGAAATTTATCAAAAACTGATGCAGATGACTTTTCCGAGGATCAATTTTTAAGCGGCATTGTTTGAGAAAATAAATCATAACTTTTTCAATTTTCAGTATATTCAAGTGAAATTTTCACTAAAGTGTTCACAAAAACATACAAAATATGAATAAAAATAATTCATACACTTACATTTGAAATTTACATGCAAAAAAATTATGTAAACTTTGTTTTTGTGGAATTTTTTCGTTAGAAAAAATACAATTTTTCAAACGTATTTTTAGACCAGAGGCACAGCAGTTACCAAAACAACTTTTATTTTAAATTTCTCCTAAATATATGAAGTAAAATACTGGAGAAAAAAAATAATGGTTTTTTGACCGTTAATATGTTTACTCTGGCTCGCAACACAAAATTCATCGAAATAAGACTGGATCGTTCCGATTTCAAATCATTCAACTAGATACTGAAATGCAACCCATCATCCCGGATTCCAATCATTATTTTTTGTTTATTGCTTCTACCATGCTTGTTGACCATGCAAAGTTTCATGTACATATCTTAAAAACTTTTTGAGAAAAAAAATGTTTTCTAATCTCACACGAATGACGTCTCTTAGGCTAACCCCATTCAAGCAATATTATTTGTGAAAATATATCATAACTTTGCAGATTTTCAATACATTCAAATGAAATTTCCACTAAAATGCTCACAAAAAAATGTAGATTATCACTAGGAAAGAAAATTTAAACCTTTGCATTAAAAAATTAGATTGCAAAAAAATTGTTGAAATTTAATTTGATTCTTTTTATAATAAAAACGCAATGGCTCACCTTTGCTTTTTCATTTACAAAAGCTCTCCTGCTTTTCGCACAGCATATTCAGTGACATTGAACTCTTCAGATTTTTTTCCTTGTTCCCCTTTCTTAAAGCAGGGGCCAGAGTTAAAATTTGAGTTTTCCCCTTGTTGTGATGGTTAAATTGTCTTATTTCTAATTAACTTTATCAAAATAATCATATTTGCTTTTTTGTTTAATACCTTCATTAAGTGTGCTTTGAGATTTTCTGGTAATTCTTCAAAAACTTTACAAACATTTGATTTTAAAGTGTTGCAAGCAGATTCAACTTTTCTTTTGGCATTGTTTGACTTGCACTGTGGAGCTACCCTATGAAGTTTAATTGGTGACTCTTCTATGCTCTGTAGAGATGAATTTATTTCTTCAATTGCTTCTTGTTTAATAATTGACATTTTTCCAAGTTACTTCTCTACATTACTATCACTGTTCATCTCTTCACAGTATTCAGTTTCTTCACCTAATTTATTGTTGTTTATATTCACTGTCCCTACAGGCATGGCATATTTTTGGAATTGATTTTGTACAACCATTTATTTCCTTTATACATGAAAAATACAAGTTTACTATCCTTAAACCTTTTGTTATTTTTTTCTTATGACATTTTAAAGGATTAAAGCATACTTTCAGATATATTTCATACTTTGAGAAAAAAGCTCTATGATGCTTAAACACACAGTAGATAAATGTTCAGAACTTGCTCCACTCTTCAATATTGATGTCCGATAGGTCCAATGATGTAATGGGTAACAGATTTTACACTTTTGCATAACACTTTTTATGACAGTCAGATCCAGTTTCTTTTCCAACACTCACACTTTTCCAACAAATTTCAAGTGTTTTTTCTGACATTTTACTTTGAATTCCAAAATGATGATATAAAATATTTAGCTCAAATGGGAATTGTGTTATCATAAGAAAAATTTGCTAACCCTGGAGTAGGCTACTTTATGGAGCACATTCTGTCTTCAGCAAGATCATAATTGAGACTTGCATCATTTGATGGGGGGGGGGGGGGGGAGCAGTTTAGTGCTAACACTTTTGTTTTAGTTTTCCCAATGAAGCAGCAGCTGTCCTCTGAAGGACAAAGACCAGTGTGCCATAGTTTATATCTTCACAGAAGCTATTATTATTTTTTACAATCATCATCACAGCAAGAAACATCACATCTAATATATCACCTCCAGGCATTATATACATTATGTTTTCAATTCTACTCTCTTCCATCTGCCTCATTATTTCATTCTTTGTTATTTAATGCCTCATATTCTGGCTTTTTATCAGCAATTTTAAATTATTTCTTGGGAAAAATATATAGAGGCTTGTGTTAAATATTATAATGTAGATTTTTTTTCACACAAGTATAACCATTTCATATTTATCATATACATTAAATATATGTTTATTAAAATATATACTGTAAAAGTTGAAGTAATTAAAAAAAAATTTAACACTGTTGTGGTAAAATAACTTTATAATTAAGCATGTTAAAAAACTTAAAAAATTAATCTATATATATGATTAATATTATCTGGATTTATCAAATACAAAATAATTCTTTATGCAAAAATATATCAGATTGCAAAAGTTTGTCTTTGTTGCATCATAAGAAATATTTATAGATAAACTAAAAGTGAAATTAATTATTTGGAATTTGAACACTTCTAAGAATCTGAACATGAATGTTTAATTTAAAAAATTATTTCATTCACTGAAAACCTTTTTTTCACCAACTCCCATTTGGCACATTACATTAACATTTCTAATTATTTCATGAATTCTTTTAATCCTAGCATTTTAAAATTTATTAATTGTTTTGAATTATTGCATTAACTACTCATGAAACATAATTTAGTGAATACTGTAATAAATGTATAAGCGTATATGAAAAATAAAATTTAAATTTCTTTTTACTAAGCATGAATCATTATATTAAGTCAAAATGTACAAATATAATTAATGTAGTCATATAAGTACAATTGTGTTTTGTTACTCAAATGTATTAACTGTCAAAGTAATGTTTACTTTTCTACAGTCTTCTTAATATATTAATAGGATTAAATTAAAAAAAAATATATGAAAATTCATGCTGTGCATCCAAAAAAAAGTGTTTAAAAAATTGTGTTAAAAAAAAAAAATTAATAAAAGAATTAAATTTAAATGACTTTTTTCCTCTAAGGTTTACATTTTTTCTATTCATAATCTGCATTTTCTTGTGAGCATTTTAGTAGAAATTTCATTTGAATGTATTGAAAATCTGCAAAGTTATGATATATTTTCACAAATAATATTGCTTGAATGGGGTTAGCCTAAGAGACGTCATTCGTGTGAGATTAGAAAACATTTTTTTTCTCAAAAAGTTTTTAAGATATGTACATGAAACTTTGCATGGTCAACAAGCATGGTAGAAGCAATAAACAAAAAATAATGATTGGAATCCGGGATGATGGGTTGCATTTCAGTATCTAGTTGAATGATTTGAAATCGGAACGATCCAGTCTTATTTCAATGAATTTTGTGTTGTGAGCCAGAATAAACATATTAACGGTCAAAAAACCATTATTTTTTTTCTCCAGTATTTTACTTCATATATTTAGGAGAAATTTAAAATAAAAGTTGTTTTGGTAACTGCTGTGCCTCTGGTCTAAAAATACGTTTGAAAAATTGTATTTTTTCTAACGAAAAATTCCACAAAAACAAAGTTTACATAATTTTTTTGTGTGTAAATTTCAAATGTAAGTGTATGAATTATTTTTATTCATATTTTGTATGTTTTTGTGAACACTTTAGTGAAAATTTCACTTGAATATACTGAAAATTGAAAAAGTTATGATTTATTTTCTCAAACAATGCAGCTTAAAAATTGAGCCTCGGAAAAGTCATCTGCATCAGTTTTTGATAAATTTCAACATTTTTTTTCTCAAAAAGTTTTAGAGATATGCAAATAATATTTCACACGGTTAATAAGGATGGTAAATGCAACAAATAAAAAAAAAATCATTGAAATCTGAGACTATGGGTGTCATGGCTGGGTGATTTGACATGGAATGACCCACGAGCCACTTGAGGCAGGCCACATTTAGGCCATGTGTTGAGCACATGTATCCTTTAAAATAAGGGGCTGTTCAAATATTACGTCAGCAAATATTCAGCAATTTTTGACTCACCCCTCTTGTCCGAAAAAGTCAGCAAAACTCTCACCCTCCCCCCTGTCAGCGCTCTGCCCCCTTCCTCCTAACGCTTATTGGTGGAATCTGAATTGGGGGCTTCCCCCCCAGATGATCAATAATTTATTTTTTTAATCCACAAAATATTTTTTAAAAGAATTGTAAAAATATTTTTTACAATTTCGAAACAAAATATCTTTATATGTTATTATAATCAATTTTCGTTAATTTCAATGCTATTTGAAGGCTAAGAACCCGAAATTGCTCAAGAAATTCATTGCGACCCTACCTATCTAAGTTGGTAGTAACACCTTGGTAACCCTTGACCCGCGGTAAACATTCGGCATGTGCGGACCAAATGTGGCCCTGGCATTATGATGTGAACTGTCCCTAAATCTATTTTTGTAACAATGAACCAAGTGACACATTTACAGATCGCTTAAGTGACTCGTGGCACAATTCCAGACCATTTAAGAGATCTGTGGCACATTAAGCGATCCCTTGAGTGGCATGTGACAAAGTTTTAGAACACATTCCCAGATTACTTAAGTGATCTGCGGCATAATCACGGATCAATTATATGATGAGCGGCACAGCTCCAGAGCATTTGGATCCATGTTAGTTCAGGTGCCCACAAACTAGTGGAAAGTTTTACTCGTTTTTTCGCGCACCGAGTAAGACACCATTAAGAATATTTCATATTTTTTATAAAGGGTGGTTGATGATGTAAGAAACATCATCCACCCCCCCCCCTCCACGTCATCAAGTCGAAAATCCCCCATCCCTGCTGATGTAATATTTGAATGACCCCTAACATAAAGATACCCGAAAGTTATTTTCTGAAGGTTAAAAAAAGTGGGTTCAGCTATAGCGGCTGATTGGCTCGTCCCCCCCCCCCCCGTAAAACCAGATGTGGCTCGGGCTGTCACTTTTAAAAGCCAGGTTTTACTAGCAGGTTTTCTATGTCGCGCGCAACGTGAATCACCCAGCACAACACGCCGTCTATTCATCAATATAAAAAGCAGTACGACTGTTTTCCCGCAGAGCGCAATATGGCTCACAACATCGCTTTACGTCGGGCGTGATTGGCAGACTGCTTCTGGAGGAGTTAAGCGTAGTGTGCAGCGCGTTTCAGCAATTCCTTCATTTTCGTGTTGTGTCTCTTCCGTTTAAACCGGAGCATGCAGCCGATAGAGTATATGACGCCAGGGTCATATACTATATAGCCGTCCTGAGCCGATGCGCCACGCTTGGAAAACGCAAATGTGTAACGTCATTATGTAACTCATTTCTGCCAACACGAAATGATCCAGTTAGGTTCACACGGCGCAAAAAGCCTACTCCTAGGAAAACCTGGCTTCAGGGATGAACGCTCGTTACGGGATCCCAGGAGAGATAAACCCATTCTCTCTCATAGAATCTCTTGTGTGTGGATTGAGCCTGTTCCTTTTTATTTACGGCAACCAATCTGCGAAACAGATTTGCTTTCCCCACTGGACTTCAGTTTTTAGCACTTTAAGGCGCGGCGGCGAAAAGATACGCTTGTCGTCATCCCTTACTCCAGTGGAACTGAATTTTTTCCCCCTTTTTCAGTAGCGAGTTGTAATGTGAACAAAACACGTCAAAAAAACTGCAGAAAGCAGTGACATTTTGCGGTTTCTCGGAATTTTCATATTGGCTGTAAGCAAATGGGAAGGAGGGATAAAATAGGAATAGTAGGAGAGAATTGCAGTAAAAAAAAAGATGATATCGGCGAAAATAGGAAAATAGTAGGAAAAATAGGAAAGCTGCGAGGTCTGCACTCAGTATACTGCGTAATATAGGAGGTTCGAGACATCGTTTCGCCGCATAAGTAAAAACTTAAAAAAACTTTCTCACTACTGGGCATGGGGGAATTTTCGGCTACTGGTTCAGCGGAGTGATGTCGTTCTACGGACCATCGATTTCCAACGCTGACCAGTTTGCGGCATAGGCAGGAAAACACGTCAAAACTAGCGATTCGGTAAAAAATCATATTTTTAGAAGCAAAAGCGTATAATCGTATTAATTTACTAAATACGACAAAATTGTAATGGTTGGCAGGTATGCACAACCATTTGATGTTCCAATCCCACCCCCTGCTTTCACATTTCCTATTACAAAGGGAGAGAGTGTTTTTTCCCCTCTTTTCTTCCTCTTTATATTCAGGGGAAGCTTCCTCTTATTTTTCTACGCAATGCTATTCATCACCATAGGGAATGCCTATTCTAAGAAAGATCATCCCTTCAGAGAAAAAAAAAAGGACTTTTTCAGGCGTGCAAAAAGTAAAGAGTTACAAGGGCCCTTCCAGAGGGAAATGAAAAGTTAGGAGTTTGTAAGGATGTGCGAACCCTCAAATAGTTTTATTTGCACAAATATATCGAGATGGCAATCTGATTATATTAAAAAAAAAAAAATCAAAATTACAAGGTATGTTCCATAAGAACTTACCATAAGAGTAAAATCATAGAAATCAAGAAATATAGGAAGTAGGAAGAGAAAAAAAAATAATTTATTCTTTTTCAAAGTATCTTCTCGCAGATACACAATGATCCCATCGTTCAATACACTTGCAAAGCAAGTAAAGGCAACTTTATCCTGGAAGCTGCCTCAGTTGACCTTATACAGCTAAAATAACTAATAATTCTCCCATGGAACTTCTTAAACATCAGAAATAGTTATAAATCATGTGGCGCAAGATCCGGACTGTAAGGGGATAGTTACAGGATTTTAATACTACATTTACATATTACGTTTCAGTCTTGAAAAGTTTCGTACGAAGCATATCGAGAAAGCTTCCTGATCTGGTCAAAATTTCAGCCGTGTAGGGTCAACCAAGGCAGCTTCCAGAAAAGTCTTCTTTACGTGCTTTAGAAATTGGATTGAGCAATGGGAACCATTGCCAGGGGTGGGAAGTGACCAAGTCCATTTCGGAGCAGCAAAATTCAGGATTTGGAGCAGTTTTGGAGTAGCAGATTCAGGATTTGGAGCAGAAAATTCGGGATTTTGGAGCAGCAAAATATGGGATTCGGAGCAGATATTTATAAATTGGAGCAGTGAAATTAACAAGAATATTTTCGTTAACCCTCAACCCTTTTCAAAATAAAACTGCACTGTCTTTTGTTATCAAACATCTTTTCGTCAGCTTGATTTTTGTTTTTGGTGTTTTAGGCTTTTGACACCTTGTTTGAAAGAGCGGCTGTCATAAAATTTTTTGCACCTGTCTATTTAAGATGATTTTTGCTTACTGAGGGCACTATTTGCTGCCTTGAACAGCAGCACTTCAAATGAGCTAAAAATTTTTTTATAAGTTTCCAATTTTTTTTATACTTGGAAAGAAATTGTTGCAAAATGGGAGAGAATTTCGGAGGAAACAACTCAATGTTTGGCGATTCAGCACTCATTATCTGGCGAGATTGGCGATCTGATACTCGATATTTGGCGAGATTGACGATTTACCACTCGTTATTTGGCGATATTGACGATTTACCACCCGTTATTCGGCACATTGGCGATTTAACGCTCGTTATTCTGCAACATTGGTGATTTAACGCTCGTTATTCGGCAAAGTTCCTAAACTAACATTCATAATTCGGCGAACATGTGCTTTTTACTCCCGGAATGAAAATTTTTTTTTCATGAAACATCAGGATTTAACACAATGACAATCGACTACAGTAATTTCTGCTGCTTCCAGTGACGACTTTTTTTTTAAACGGAAACACTCGAATTTGCACTTTAAAGCTGAAAGGCATTGCAAACCGTCTTCAGTTCCACGATCACGGACAATATCGGGGTTTCGTGATGGAAAGCCCGATCAGGGGCCGATAGTTTAAGTATAGTGGAATAAAACACGCCCTTCTCGTAAAGAAATGTTTCGTGGCTAGCAGGAACAAAAATTTTTTGGCGTCCTTTCCGAAATTCCGGGCATACTGAAGCAAAATTCGCTATTTGGCGCAGAAAAATGCAAAAATACGCTATTGGAGCAGGATGGTGCAAGATATTAGTTTTGGCGCAGTGCGGCACAATTGGCGCAGAGTTCCCACCCCTGCATTGCATATCATCTGAGGAAAGATACTTCAAAAAATAAATTATTTTTTGCTGTACCTATATTTCTTAATTTTTTTATGATTTTATCTGAGTTCTGATGAAATGCACCTTATATCAATAATGATCTAATGCTTGCACAAAGTTATGTCGAGAACAAGACTATGCAGCAACCAACAATAGAGAAAATTGAAAATTAAAAAATTATTTACAATCACAGGAGGAACCTGCTGTGCATTTTATTTACAATAAAGTAATTACAAACTGATAATTTTATACACAAATATTGAAAACCTACATTAAGCGAACAAAAAAAGGATTAAAATAATTACTAAAAAAGGTAATTTTTCAGGAAGAGCTAGAATTAAAATACATGGGTGATTCCTACAGCATCTTCAGGCTAAAATTAAATACTAATTTAAAGATAGGAACATACAAGTTGAAAACTAATTTCTCAGGCATAAAGCCTTCAAGACTTGCAGGAGTGAGATAATCTCATATTTCAAGAAAAATATAGAATATTTTCCTCCAAAAGATTTGATAACAATTTGAGCATTTATTTAATCAATTGTAATTTAATCTTTACTAGGGTTGCTATTTCTGTTTAAGCAACAGAATTGATATATGACATATGAAAGCCTCAGACAATTTTTTATTGCCCACGAATCAATCTTAGATGTCGTAATCTTTTTTATGTTCCTCCATACCGTTCTGATATTTTGAAAAATTCTCCATTGTACCGATTTCTGAGATGCAGTAATACTGATGATGTATATTTTTAAACTTTGATTTTTGTATATATATATATGTTTTTCTTGTATTCATATATGCAAACTGTAACTGGGCTTTTGCCTGTAGTTTGTATTTAAATAAATAAATATTTCAGAATTGTTATATATTGTGTTATTTTCTGCTACATAACGAACATGACACTCAGTGTAATAAAAACTAAAAGCAAGTTGGAATAAAGTAAAATCTCTTTTGCTGGCACCGTCAGAACAGAAAAAAAAGTCCCTAAAAGAGGGATGACCATAACTTAGAAGGGTTGTTATTGAAATGTTTTAAATAAACATGTAATCATTTTTTGGCCATAAAAAAAGGTCACCATCAAGAGGAATTCCACTGTGTACACCTAAACATCATACTAATAAAATAATTTGATAAAATGATAAAAATTCAAATAGATCATGAAACAATAGTCAATGCCAACAGGCAAAAAAAAGAAAAAAAACCCCATCAAGATGGTTGATAGAATATCTGCTACAATCAGGGGCGTAGCCAGAAATTTCGTTCGGGGGGGGGGGGGGGACCAAAGTGACAGAACAACGGATTTGGCCATCTTTTTCCCTTTTTTCGGTCATTTTCTCACATTTTGGGGGGGGGGGGACCAGACCCCCAAGTCAAGGGCAACTTTGATATCAAGCAGGTCTTGGTATTCCTGAAGCTGCTTATCAACATCGGCTCGTAAAGCCTTGATCTCTTCCTCCTTTGATTGAAGTGCCATATGGTGCCAATCCCTCTCCTGCGCTAAGAGTGTTTCTAAATCTTTGACACGACTCTTTAGGGAATCATTCTGAGACTGTAACTCCTTTATCTTTGTGGTCAAGGACTCAACTTTTGATTTTACAGTGCGCAATTCATCTTTGGTGGAACTGCCACTGTTTCGACACTGATCATATAATTTCTGGAGGTCACTTAGCTTAGACTCATACAGGCTTTTATATCCATGAAATTCATTTTTTATCCATGAAATTCAATGGCATTATTTTCTTTTTGGGCCATAAGGCTCTAGGTTGAAAGCTACCGTTAGACCCCCAAGTCCCCCCCCCCCCCCGGCTACAATCCACATGAATATCTTTTACCAAAGTTAAAACAAAATAAAACAAATATAAATGAAATCCATGGACTGAATTCAGGATGCATATTAATGCAAATGTGGCCATCAGCTTTTTTTTACATTTGTTATTTCTTCATTTTAACCACCTTGTTAATCAATTTACAGGGTTTTGTTTAAGAATTTTAGATTCATCATTTACTCACTCAAATTCCAATCCGAGAGAGATGAATCATCATCAAGCCCATCATCAGATTCAGTATCGTCCTGTCAAAAAAATTGTCAAAAATTATTTAATAAACAGAAATAAAAACCCACAAAAAAAATCTTAGTGAAAGTAGTAGCAGCTTGTTCTATTTTATAAAAAATATTTCCAAACAAATTTAAAACAAAACTTCCTATTTCTTTTTTTTCAAAACCTTTTGTCTCAACTATACATTTAATTTTAAAAATGAAAATGTGAAATTTCAAGGTAAGATTTTAAACATAAATATTCATATCTGAACAAAACAAATTTCATTTAACCCTTAAAGCGGCATTTACATGGTTCGTACTCTTCCAACGGAAAAAAAATTCAAGGACTATTCAAGCACTTTTCAAGGTAAAACATAAAAATTCAAGGACTTTTTTTACAAACGCATATTTTTCACATGAATAGGCACATATTTAATTTTGATTAAAACTTTCAGAGATTACATTTCAACCTACTTTATTTCACATCATCCGTAATGAATAAAGGAGGCCACATACACATATATATCATATAAAACATATGACACATTAAATAACAGTTCGCGCCTGTCAATTTCCTCATTGAAACATAGTTTAGTCTCTAAATATTGCAATTAATTTTCTTTTAAAGACTAAAAAAAAGAACTCTTCTAAAGATAGAAAAAGATTAAATTATTTCTTTCATTAATTTTATTTCTTTCTTACTCAAGGAATAATTGCTTTTATCAATTCTGGATTTGTTTCTTTCACTAATGCTGAAATTCTTTCTTTCATTAATGCTGAATTCTTTTATTGATTCTAAAATTATTTCATTCTGGAATTATTGCTTTATTAATTTTGGAATTATCTCTTTTATCAATGCTGAAATTGTCTCTCATTAATTCTGGAATTATCTCTCATTAATTTTGTAATTCTCTCATTAACATTGGAATTCTCTCATTAACATTGTAATTCTCTCATTAACATTGGAATTCTCTCATTAATGTTGGAATTATCTTTCATTAATTCTGTAGTTTTTTTCTTTAATTCTGGAATTCTCTCATTAATTTTGGAATCATATCATCGATACTGAAATTATTTCTTTCATTTATTGGGGTGGGAAGTGACTAAGTCCACTTTGGAGCAGCAAGATTCAGGATTTGGAGCAGCAGGATTCGGAGCAGTTTTGGAGCAGCAAATATGGGATTTGGAGCAGCAAATATGGGATTCGGAGCAGATATTTATAAATTGGAACAGTGAAATTAACAAGAATATTTTCGTTAACCCTCAACCCTTTTCAAAATAAAACTGCACTGTCTTTTGATATCAAACATCTTTTCGTCAGCTTGATTTTTGTTTTTGGTGTTTTAGGCTTTTGACACCTTGTTTGAAAGAGCAGCGGTCATAAAATTTTTTGCACCCGTTTATTTAAGATGATTTTTGCTTACTGAGGGCACTATTCGCTGCCTTGAACAGCAGCACTTCAAATGAGCTAAAACATTTTTATAAGTTTTCAATTTTTTTATACTTGAAAAGATTTTGTTGCAAAATGGGAGAGAATTTCGGAAGAATAAACACGATGTTTGGCGATTCAGCACTCATTATCTGGCGAGATTGGCGATCTGACACTCGTTATTTGGCGATCTGACACCCGTTATTTGGCGATATTGACGATTTAACGCTCGTTATTCTGCAAAGTTTCTAAACTAACATTCGTAATTCGGCGGACATGCGCTTTTTACTCCCGGAATGAAATTTTTTTTCACAAAACATTGGAATTTAACACAATGACGATCGACTGCAGTAATTTCTGTTGCTTCCAGTGGCGACTTTTTTTTTTAAACGGAAACACTCGCATTTGCACTTTGACGCTGAAAGACATTGCAAACCATCTTCAGTTCGACGATCGCGGATAATATCGGGGTTTCACAATGGAAAGCCCGATGAGGGGCCGATAATTTAAGGCGGTAGTTTAGATATAGTGGAATAAAACACGCTCTTCTAGGAAAGAATCGTTTCGTAGCTAGCTGGAGCAAAAAAATTTTTTCGTCCTTTCCGAAATTCCGGGCATACTGAAGCAAAATTCGCTATTTGGCGCAGAAAAATACGAAAATACGCTATTGGAGCAGGATGGCGCAAGATATTAGTTTTGGCGCAGTGCGGCACAATTGGCATAGAGTTCCCACCCCTGATTGTTTTAAACTCCTTTAAACAACTATGGATGCCATTAGAAAATAACGGAGATGCGCCGACATTCAACGCATCACATGATTTTCAAAGGAATGATGTAGACCACTGACGTCATACCAGCGCTGGTACTAGAGGGCCCGGGGGGTAACTGCTCCGGGTGGCAATTTTTAGGTGAACACCGTTATAAAATTATCGAATTCCGAATTGGTGGGGGCAGCAAGACAATACAAAAATCCTAGTTATGGCCCTGCATCATACTCCCTCCAGTAATATAATAAGCTCAATGGATTTCAGCGCCGATTCACCCATTGAAGCACAGCTTGCATTTGGCGGCATTTTTGCCTGGCACACTCAGCAACCAATCTTGATAGAAGGGATTTTTCAGCCACAAGTAATTAAAAGTACACACACTTGCTACTCATCTTTTGATTTCTTTCTTTAAAGAATCTTGTACAAGCGCTTCACATCACTCCTAAATAAATATTTTGTTGACAGCATGGGCGGAGATACGATGGGGGGGGGGGGGCAGCGTGAAAGGTGAAGTTGACTGATCTAATGTATATATGAATTGACATCATCATCGTGCCCCCCCCAGAAATAATGACCTTGCCCCCCCCCCCCCCAGACTTCCAAGTCTATCTCTGCATATGGTTGACAGTAAGCTTCGCTCACTTACGGACCAAAAGGCTGAAATTATTTTGGCAAAAATTATGAAACTTTAATAATAGATATTTATTTCTCAAGTCCTCCAGAAAAAATACCTAGTACAAAAATTTAATGACTTCCAATGACTCGAAATACGTCTACATACGATCACAGGATACATGCTACCATAAAGCCGGGTTTTCCTAGAAATGGGTTGTTGCAATACCTTCTAGAGCAGAAGGACTTCTACTCTAGAAGGAGATATTGGTTGTTGGGGGTCAGAGCATGCCGACTGAGCTGAAGAACAAAAACAACGATCGGAAGTTCATTTTGTACTCTAGCTTTTACTCCATAAAAGTTGCAAGGAAAAAAAACAAGATAATTTACGATCATAAAAAAATAAATAAATAAAACGGCAGACAAATAACAACCCGCAATCTCGGAGAAAAAAAACAATCCCGACATACACGCGGAAAAAAACTAGCCTACAGTACAAAGCCGAGCTCCCGTGAGGGTGGGAGCATGCTGCCGGCGATTTACATATTGCGTCGGGCCGAGCGGTTCCACATGCACAGAGAATAAAAAACATCCCAACATAAGTTTTTGGCACTGCATGAACCGAGCTGGATCATTTCGCGTAGAAAGAAACGTGTTACATAATCACACTACGCGTTTGTGTATTCCTACCGTGGCGCATGAGCTCACGGCCCTGGCATCAGCTACTCTGTCATCTGCATGCTCAAGTTTGAAGGGAAGCACCGAGCTCGATGAAGGGAAGCGAAAGAAAACAAAAATGAAGAGAAGATCGGTAAAACGAGTGGCACACAACGCATTTGACTCCTCCAGAAGCAGTCGGCCAATCACGCCCGACGTAAAACACTGCCGTGAGGCTTGTTGCGCTCTATAGGAAAATAGTCTAGCTTGCTTTCTAATTACTGGTAAGTGGACGGCGTGTCACGCTGGGCGATTCACTTTGCACGCGGCACAGAAAACCTGCTCCTACGAAAACCCGGCTTAAGAATAATGGGGGAAAAACGTGCTTTAAATCCAATTATCCAGGGTTATTGGCTGCTAAGGCTTTTTCCCTGTGCTTTGCACTTTTTTTTTATGGACGTCACTTACGGAGTAAAAAAAAAAGTGGCGAAAACTATTTCGGAAAACACAAATTTTTCTAGGACTCTCACAGAATTCTTAAAAAATTTTTTTTTCAAGGACTTTTCAAGGTTTTCAAGGACCGTACGAACCATGATTTAGAAATCTTTTGATTTCAGAACATAATAATGAAGACATCAACTTGAGACTTTTTTACAGATAACAGTCATGAGAGAACATATTTTTTTTGTACCAGAAAATTTTTGTATTAGATCCCAAGATATCTCGTCAAACTTTATCAGCTTTATTTTGGTAACACAGAAATATCTCGGATCATATCACACTTTTATTTCCAATGTGGCAGTTATAATGCGGATCAGGAAATTTTTAAAAACCATTTAAAGGATCAAGATACTTTTATTACCACATAACTTTAATTTTTAATCTCGTGTATATTTTTCTGCAGAAAAAAGCTATTCAAAAGAATTTTATAGTGCAAAACTTCAAAGGACAAGAAAATCTGACCAGAGTAATCAACTTTCTTACTTCAGCATTATCGTCCATGTGCTTTTGGCTATGGGTCCTTGACTTATGAAACCTTGGACGTATATCTTCCTCTCTGTCAGGTATCATGTCATCTCTTTCAACATCTCCCTAAAACAAAATATGGTACTGCATAAAATTAAATATTCAAGCGAATTCTCCTTGGAAGGTTTAGTTTGATAGTTTAATTAAGAGATAAAAAATTCAATAAACTAAAAAATGTCAGACCATTCTA
Source organism: Pholcus phalangioides (assembly GCF_987345545.1). Lineage (NCBI taxonomy): Eukaryota > Metazoa > Arthropoda > Arachnida > Araneae > Pholcidae > Pholcus > Pholcus phalangioides. The sequence continues at coordinate 648,660 of NW_028301606.1, forward strand.
TAAAATGAAAGATACTTGAGAGAATATGGTAAAAAATCAAGCTAATCAAATAAAATCTCATCAACATTGAAAAATATTCAAAATGTTTTTTTTTTCTTAATCACACAACAAAATGAAAAAATCCCGACTTCAATAATAACAATAAAAACAGTCCTTTATGTTACTGATGAACTTTTATCAATGTTATACTTTGAGTAGAAAAAATTCACTAACTTTTAAAAGAATGATGTCTATATCTGAATATTTCATTCCTCGAACAAGAATTGGAATAAGACGAGGCAAGTGTGGAGAAAGAGCTTCTTTACAAATGGGTTGGTCTGCTAAAGAGAGCCAGAACTCGCAACCTTCCAAAGCAACACCTTCATCTTGATCTTGTGTTCGCATCAACATATACTAAAATATATATATATATACACATATATAATAATTTAAGAACATTCATTTTACAAGAGAAACAATAAATAAGAAATTCCCAAAGCAATATACACAAGTAACATAAAGTAATCTTAAAAAATTTTTGTTTCTGACGAAGGTCCCTGTCAGATTTGAGATATATATTCAAAGATTCGACTGTACATGTTTTTGGGATAAAAGCAAAAAATAAAATTGAAAAAGGTGAATTTCATCCTATAAAGGTGAGGAGTTTACACCAATGGGCACTTATTTTGAGCTCAAATATTTCATCACAAAAACATTCCTTCAAAGTTTGGTTTAAGCCTGTCTCATTTTTTTTATAATGAAATCAGAAAGATGTTTACATTTGAACAAAAAAATGTATTTTCAAATATATTTCACATTGACTGAAAAAAAAACATCCATGCATACAAATTCAACTTTTCATATCTTAGAGATCAGAGGTTTCCCCCCCTCCCAATTTTTGCTGTAGAGTTTGCCAAGCTTTTGAAAAATTCCCACAAGCCTACACAAGGGTAAATTTTTTTCTTTTAAATTCATGATTCAGAAAAGGTAAATCACAAGTAGTTTTCAAAAATTTCAAAAAGTTAAAAGTTGAAAAAAAACCCTTACTTCTATTATACTGTGCATGTGAGGTATTAGACGATCCATTCGAACCTCCAGCAACATGACCAGAGCACGACATACATTTTTACGAACCTCAGAGTCTTCATCTGATGCCAAATGGAAAAGGTTCTACAAAAAAATTTTTAATTTTAAAAACAATATCAGATATATAAAACTATTGAGCAATATTTACCAGCAATCTACAAAAAACTAACGTTTGGTCATTTTTTGATGTGAAGTGAAAATCCTATAAAACTATTTTTAAGGGACTGGAGAAATGTATAGTTATGGATGGAATATATTAACAAGAGATGTAAAATTTTCGAGAATAATCTTTCGCACAATATTCTTGAGAATATTTTCATCAAGGAGGTAGAACTACTATTATAAATAACTTGAGAATATTCTTGTAAGTTCTTGATGAGAATATTCTCCTGTTATTTATAATATATAGTTGCACATAATATCCTTGAGAATATTCTCTGGAAGGACTACTTTCATAAATTACAGGGGAATATTTTTATAGAAAATAAGAATTATTCTGAAGTTATTAATAATAGTCCTTCCAAAGAATATTCTTCAATTACCAAAATCTTTCCAGAGAGTATTATCAAGAATATATGTAATAACATGTATTATAATAAATAAACTCGATAGATAACTTGAGAATAATTATTTTAGATAAGAACATTCTCTAGTAATTTATAATAGCAGTCTTTTGAGAGAATACTCTGTCCCCGTCTTTCTTGCCATCACAAGATGATGGGAATATTGAAGTATGTAGACACTGGAATATTGAAGTTTGAAAGCAAGAAAATTAAACCAACAGGACTGATTTTTGCACAACTTTTAAAGAAATGTGATACAGAATTTAAGTGTATGTGCATTGAAGAAAACAACAGTTCTGTATCTTAGAATGAAGGTGAATATAATGAAGGTAGAATGAAGGTGATTGTATAATAATTGCTTCCTTTATCAATCAACTTTAATTTAATTTCTTTTGTTGTGAACTTATTTCTGAAAATTCATCTAATTTTAAAATAATTTTTTCAAGGTTTTAATCTAAAGGTTTCTAAAATATTTATAACCAAACACTAAAAACCTCTCATCCTGACCTGGAGAATATTCTCGAACGAGAAGTTGTCATTGGGGTAAATATGTCAAAAATTGTTTTGTTGTAAATGTTTCAGGCAATGAAAACTGATTTATATTTCACGATATAAACAAAATTAGTAAAATTTGAATTATTTAAAAGAAAAATGAATATTCTCATCTCACATCTCTAATATTAACACTATCAAAAGCCCATTGGAGCCAGCGATTGATAGAGTGTAATTATATAGAATTTTTACTATATTTTGACAGCACAAATTGTTAATGGAATACCACAAAACTCTTTAAATGACCCTTAGTTTTTTTATATTTTCTACAAATAGTATAACTTTGACACCCAATGGATCTGATGCACGTATCGCATTCAGCTTCTTTCTCCAATAGTTTTATCAAACAAGGTGTTAAAATAAAAATCTTACAAAATTTCCAATTACCCAATTTATTTTCAAGCATATGGAGAAATGGTTTTTTAAACTATGATATATATGTAATAGTAAAACTCACTTCTAAAAATGTATCAATATGCAGCATCAATACTTGAGTTCTGTTAATGATGAATTGATTTACACATGCTATAGCATGTAAACGAATCTTTGGGCTTGTATGTCTGAAGAACTGTAAGAATTTTGGTATTAAAACATTGAGAGGTCGGTTGAGAGCATCAGTATCTAAAAACTCTGACGAATCCTCACATATTTTTTGTAAAGCACCAAAAGCACCCTGGAAAAAAGGTGAAAAAATGCAGTTGAATAGCACACAAAACACTACATAATTGCATCATGAAAATTTGTCTATGATATATTTTTGAAATCACATACACCCACATCGTCGAAGTTAACTTGTCTTTAAATGTTATAAAAGTATCTTTGGGACAACTTAACAAAAACCCAACTCTCAAATTCACAATTCGTAGCTATCTGTCTCTTGGAACCATGAATGTTTCCCACACTGCATCATGTAGCCTGCCACATGTAAGACCCTATTCTTAACCCTTAGAGCGGCAATTAGAAATCACTAACCCCCCCCCCCCCAAAATGCTATAATTTTCTTAATTAAGTTGGCTTTATTTAGATTTTAAGCAGGTGCAAACTAAGGGTATTGGAAAATGTTTTCCATTGAGAAATGAACTTCACAAAACATTTGGGCTTGCCAATGCTAAAATAAAAGGCTTTTATGGAGGCAAAACATCTCGTGATTGCCACTTAAAGGGTTAATAACTATCTTTTACACTCCCCCCCCCCCCAACAATTTCTCAAATAGTTGTGAGTAAATGAAATCGTTTACCTTTCGAGGGCAGGGGGTTGTACATTATGATACAATTGACACGTTAAAAAAAAAATACCATAAACATAATGGGGTAAATCAAGAAGTCACCCATACTTAGATAATACACTGCCCATAAAAACTTATGGTTGTATCTTATTTTATACTAATCATTTGTTTGTATTCATTTTAATTTAGATGTATTTGTTTTCTCGTAATAATAACTCTTATTTCGGGTTACTGCATTTAAGCTATACTTGGCATCCATATCTTTTATGGGTATCTATTTTCAGCTACATTGTTGGGGTTTTTTACCTGTTGTGACCTTTGCATTTTTATTTTAACAGTAAGCTTCTTCCATTCCAAATATTTAACATTTTTGCACCAGCCTTGCATTTTTGAGGGAGAAAAATAATTGAAAAGACTTACACAAATGTTTTATGCTTTACCTTTCACTCACATACATATTTTGAGCATCCACTTTGTATGCTATTTTGTTTTCAAGACCTTCAACCAATTTAAGCAGCTGTGTAAAGTTCACTGATATATATATTTTTAATTTTTATTGACGCAAGTTATTGGGTCTCAGTCTGTTGGATCCGAAATTTCCGGCAGCATATCAAATAAGATTTTCCAATCAACAAATATATAATGACATATGTTTTAGTATAAGCAATGAGAGGAAAACAGAACTTACTTCACAGACATTGTAGTCTTCCGAATCCAGCAGCTGACACAAGCGAGGTAACAGCTCCATCCAGTTTGTAAGCTCTCCTTTGGATGCAATGGTTGTGATTAGTATACCAACTGTTGCTCTTATTAGAGGAGATGGATCCCCAACGCTGTTCAAGCATTCTGCTTTGATAAATTCTGTGACCTCTGGAGGAAATTTATGGAAATGTGCCTTTACATTGTTCTTGAGAATTAATCCACTCAGGGATCGAGTTGGCTCATCTAAAAAAATTATAAAAATATATTAGACTTCGTACATTGCTAAGAATAGACACATCAAATTCTCTAGAATAATCTTTAGGGAGAATATTAGGACTAGTATTATAAATAACTTTAAGGATATTCCAGAGAATATTCTCCATTAATTTATAATAGTAGTCATTCTAGAGAATATTCCCCCCCCCCCCGTCAAAGAGACGAAAAATTGAAGTTGTATCCTACAACATTAAACTTTAGAAGTAGGAAAATAAACCCAACATGGCTAAGGGTAGTATTCACTGGCATGGTTTAAACTTTTGTCACAATTTTTGGATAGGAGATCAACACGACACGGATTGGTTAAAAAAGGAATTTAACCAATCCCTGTTGATCGCCCATCCAAAAAGTGTTGACTATAGTTCAAACCCTGTCAGTGAATACCACCCTGAATTGCACAACTTGTAAAAAAGAAAAAAAAAAAAAATATAGGACTGATAAAAAATTTAAGTGTATTTACATTGAAGAAAACAAGTTCTACTCTTCTTAATGAATAGCTTTCATTGTCAATCAACTTTGGTTTAGTTTTTTGCTTTAAACTTATTTTTAAAAATTTATTCTAATTTTAAACAGAAACTTTAATTTTTAAAAGGTTTTAAAAATCTTAACAAAATCTTTTGAAACCTTGCATACCGAGAATATTCTCAAACTAAAAGTTGTCATTATGAGTTGATTATGCCAAAAATTTAGTTTAAAATGTTTCTGGCAATGAAAACTGAATATTTCAGAATGTAAACAAAATTAGTAAAATTTTCTTAATTATTTAAAATAAATATTCTCGATTACTCTTCAATTTTCACATGCAGGAGAAAATTCTCAGAACATTCTTTTTCTCTGAAAATATTCTCACCTCGAATCTCTAGCTAAGACGATTTCTTTTCCAATTATTCCTGCTAAATATTTCAAATGAAATTATAATAGCCAAAGAAAATATATGAACCACTCAACGCAGACATTCATTTGTATGGACCAGAATGATTTTCCCTCAAATAACTTTGGACATGAACAAATCAAAAAGATATTAACTACATAAACTCCACAAAAAAAATATGTATATATTTTAATTTTATACAGGGTGATTCAAAACTCAATGTACAAACATTTAGTGGAGGTACAAAACACAAAAATAAAACAATCATATAGGAATGTATGAGCGGAAACCCAAACCTGATCAGCTGGAGGATAAACAAAGATGCAGAAATGACAATCCAAGAATGGGTGGAAAAACTCTATTTAGTGATACTTTGCATGAGGACAGTGTATGTACATGTTAAGTTTCACAACAAGTGCTCAAAGTTTCCAAAAATGTCTAAATGCTAAAAATACCTGACACATAAGAATCTCCGCCGAAAATGCAAACATCCGCGAAATGCTGGGTATTTTTGAAAGGGTTCAACAATCAATGGGTCCCAATTGTGAAGCATGCATAACTGTACACAGTATTTATACATAGTAAGAACTTTGAACACTTGTTATAAAACTTAACGTTTATACGTAGTGTCCTAGTGCAAAGTATCGCTAAATAAAGGGTTTTCCCATCCATTATTAGATTGTCATTTCTGCATCTTTGTTTATCGTCCAGCTGATCAGGTTGGGGTTTCCGGGGGGGGGGGGGGGGGGACATATATTCCTACGCAAGATTGTTTTGTTTTTGTTTTCTACCTTCCCCTAAAAGTTTGTACATTAAGTTTTGAATCACCTTGTATAACATACTTCAATATTTTATTCATACAAATGCCCATCAGCTAAAGATATGTAACGATATGCCTCAGCATATGCATAGTTCATGTTGGTGTCACTGAGCTATAGTGACGATAGGCTATGCAAATTGCAATACGAACTTATGGAATTTGTGTAGTTGGGAAATGCTAATATAAATATCATTATCTTCACCAAGTGATGTTCTATACTGTTTCCTAATCAATCCAGAGAAAAATGATACAAAAGCACTTTTTGTTTTTGAAAAAAATCCTAATGAAAGTTATTCACCTTCACTTGTCAACTTTGTAAGCACAAATATAAGGTAGTTATTGAAATCTGGATACTTGTTAAGTTCCTCTAATTGCTGAAAAGAAAAGAAAAAACTTAAATAAAATATTTTTATAATGACAGAAGAAATGTATTCGAATTTACAAAATGCTTCATAAATTACACCTTCGCACGGAATCCAACATCAAAACAATACAATGATATGCATAGATGTAAAATTCTTGAGAATAATCTTTCTTAATAATATTCTTGAGAATATTGTCATCAAGGAGAATATTCTCTGCTAGGACTACTATTATAAATAACTTCACAATATTCTTATAAGTTCTTGATGAGAATATTCTCCTGTTATAATATAGTTACATATAATATCCTTGACAATATTCTCTGGAAGGACTACTTTCATAAATTACTGGGGAATATTCTTACAGAAAATAATAAGAATTATTCTGAAGTTATAAATAATAGTCCTTCCAGAGAATATTCTCCTCGATGAGAATATTCTTCAGTTACCGAAATCTTTCCAGAGAAGAATTATATTATCAAGAATATATGTAATAACATGTATTATAATAATCTTGATAAATAACTTGAGAATAATAATTATTATTTTTGTATAATAATTATTTTTGATAAGAATATTCTCTAGTAATTCATAATAATAGTCCTTTGAGAGAATATTCTCCGGAGAATGTTACTGTCTCTCTTCCTGTCAAGAAGATGGGTATATTGAAGTTTGTAGACCACAATATTAAAGTTTGAAAGCAAGAAAATTAAACCAACAGGGCTGAATTGCACAACTTCTAAAGAAATGTGAGTGATACAGAATTTAAACGTATGTGCATTGAAAAAAACGACAGTTCTGTATCTTCTTAGAATGAAGGTGATTGTATAATAATTGCTTCCTTTATCAATCAACTTTGATTTGCTGTGAACTTACTTCTGAAAATTTATCTAATTTTAAAATAATTTTTTAAAGGTTTAGTGTAATGGCTTCTAAAATCTTCGTAACCAAACTTTTAAAACCTCTCATCATGACCTGGAGAATATTTTCGAACTAAAAGTTGTCATTGGGGAGTGATTATAACAAAAACTGTTTTGTTGTAAATGTTTCAGACAATGAAAACTGATTTATATTTCACAATATAGACAAAATTAGTAAAAAAATTTAAATTATTTAAAAGAAAAATGAATATTCTCGATTATTCTCCAATTTTTACATCCAGGAGAATATTCTCGTTCTCCAAGAATATTTCTCACCTCACATCTCTAGATATGCATCAGATTAAAGATTATTAAAATTATTAACAAATATTATTATTACAAAATTATTAAAGCACCACATTTCTTGCATCTATTTTTTGAAGGAATTTCAAAGCTTCTAGTGCACATGGTTTTAAAGAATATTGATGACCATAAAAGACTCGTCTAAATAAGAGTACCCGCTTTTCTTCTGGGGAGGGGCTTAAATAAAAAGTAGCCTTCTTTCATACAAGATCAGGGAGGCACGGCACAAGTCTATTTGATATGCAGACTGAAAACAGGTGATTGTGAATGGAACCTTGCCCCAACAAAGCAGAACAAATTCAGAAAGAATTTTAACACTAGAAGCATGGAGTGGGTCAATTTGACCCAAATCAAACTTCATTTTCTTTTATCTCGTAAACTTAAGCTCAGATAAAAAAAATTCATGACTTTTCATATCATATGAGTATTAATTCCCGAAAATTTGATTATCTTCACATTTCGTGTTTCAGAGCTATAAGCGCTTATACCTAGAACCACGCGGTTTGGGTAATATTTTCCCAGTATACTATTCTATAAGAAAAAGAGGTGTAATTTTCATGGAATTGGTTACCCTTTCTAAAAACGTATTTGTAAATGAAGATAGTGAAGAATAAAGATCTGTCAAGGTCAATTTATATTGTCTGGGGAGATTATCTTTTTTTAAATGAAGAAATGGCAAGTTGAGCTAAATATTTTTTCCTTTATAAACTTGAATACCTGAAATTCTGACGGAACTCACGAAAGGTTTTAGGAAAGTAAAAGCTTAACTCTAGATAAAAATCTGTAGCTGAAATTTCTGTAGACAAACGATGTCACAGAAAAAAATTATGGCTTGCACCGAATGTTTTGAGCGGATTTCCAAGCCTTGGGAAAAAAGGATCAGCGTCAGGGTTTAAACTACGGTCGCATTTTTCGCAAAATGCGAAAGAAAATCGTAGAATGCGAAAAAAATAGTAGCCACTTTTGCAAAAATACATACAGGAGGTAAGCAACGAGTAGACATCTAACCATCAATTATTACATTAGGGGTCATTCAAGTATTACGTCAGAATCTAGGGGGGGGGGGTTTGAAGGTTGCTTACGTCATCAACCACCCTTTTTGAAGATATGAAATATTCTAAGCTGCTGACAAGGGGGGGGGGGGAGGGGGGTCAAAAATGGCTAAAAATCTGCTGACTTGAATGGCCCCTCAGCATTTTGTTAAAGCTTTTCGCCCCCATTTTCGCTTTTTTGCGAAAGAAATTTTTTATCCAGCTTAAACCCTGATCAGCGTACAACGAATCCCTCATCCCTCTCTTTCAGAGCATATAGTGATGCAACTGATCAAGCCATTTGAGAACAAGGGAAAAAAATATGCCTCAACTGACACCTTTTTTTCACTACACTGAAGCTGGCTCAACAAAAAATATGAGCTTAGTAGGGACGGAAGTATAGACGAAATCGAAGAGCAATATTATCTGATGCAATATAGTGACACTACAGTTTCATGAAACACCACTAGGGAAAACAGTGATGCCACTATGAGAATTTATGAAGGAAAAAAATGTTTTATTACTGAGCACGCTTCATCTGACAGTCAATATCGACAGTAGTAGTAGCTCCAAAAAAGTTTCCAGAAACTATTTAACACCACAATTCGACAAAGTTTGCTGCAGTGGTAGCTGATCAAACAGCCAGAAAATATTCGGTTAAGCCTGTCCAGCGGCCTGTTCACATTTTCTATATCTTAGATTTCAGTGTAAAAAAATCCTGGATTTTGTATAGAATAGGATTTTTTGTATAGAGCAGTACAGAAGGCCAGAACTATTTTTTGAACGCAGTTTCTCTAAAATCTTATTGAAGTGCTGGGTTCATCATACTTGTTGCCCCTGCACAAGAGGAAATGTCCATGCACTCTTGATCATGTAACTGTCCGTTAGCCATCAAAAAAATAAAAACAAATAAACGAGTCTGATGTCAGGTAACATCAAAATGTGGAAACAAATCTGCCAATTTTTACATAGGTTGTGCAACTTCAACATGACGTGAATGTGCAATAATAAATTTTCTCCATTGCTCATCATAAATTTCCCTTATCAGTAAGAAATCAATACTTATTTGACAATCATATTATAGACACACTCATACTTAATTTCATAAGCTTATTTCAAATCTTTGTCATATTATGGGATTACTGAAAACTTTTTGTGATGAACAGTGTAAATAATGTATGAAGTCTTATTTTTACAGTATTACATCAATTTTTAACTAATTTCGATACAAATTTTACAAATGCAGTTTTTGTAAACAGTTTTCGTTGTGAATACACAATTAAACATTGAATAAAAGTATGGGAAAAAAACCCAGGAAAACCGAAAATAAATTCCTAATTTCTTCACAGTTTCGGTCAGTTAGACCCAGTCCACAGTTCTAGGTATACTGAAAGTGCAGTGGTTCTAGTGTTAAAAGCATTATCACAGCATAGAAAGCACTATCATGGGAAACTTTTATAATAGAAAATTCCCAGTCAGCTGAGGGTTCGTTGTAGAACAATGTAAAACATTCTACATTGGCAGTTCAAGTTTTGCTGCTCATCTCATTATCATAACCTATCATGTTGCTATTGTACAGGAGCTCAACAGATCACTCAAGGGCAATGCATTGTACGAGCATGTAAGTACCTTGAGGGTCAATCATTCTCTTCTGTTAGCTGTTTTTTTTATACACTCACTTACAAAAGTTAAGCACGCAACGGCTCATATAACATAACGTCACAACTTTTTAACTGTGTCCTTCTGGATCGAACGGTTAATGGAACACAAATGTGTGGTATTTGGACGCATAGTCCCGTCACATGGAGCTTTCAGCACACAGTACTGGTAAGTATTGTCTTACTAAGTGATACAGCAACAATGGATGTAACTGGTGAAAGCCACTGGTGGATTCCGCTTGGGAATTATAGCAATATACCGATCATCAGATGCAGGTGGTGACCCTGGTTGACTGGACCCATGTTTCCGGTCAGCTGTTTGATTTGCTTGGGAACTGTTTCTTTAATTGGTATATTGCTATAATAGCTAAGTGGAATTGACGAGCGACCTCCACAACTGTTACTTCCAAGGTTGCAATATCACTTGGTAAGACACTATCTGCTGGTATTGAGTGCCGATGGCTCCACGTGAAGGGACTGTATGCACGAGTACCACATGTTTGTGTTCCACGAACCATGCAATCTAGAGGGACAAGGTTAAAGTAGCATAGAAACGTTATAAGCTGTCACTTGCATAACTTTCGGAAGTGAGTGTTTTACTCCACTCCAGAGTGAATCCAGGTTCATGTACAAAAAAATAATTTTTATATTCCAGAGAACATTTATCAGGAGGGGAGCAGTTGCCTACGAGTCCTAGTTTATATTATTTTCAATCCATTGTCTGGTCTTTAGGACGTTATAGTTTTAATCTCAATCCCTATTCAGTCAGAGTTATGTTATTATTTCTGTTGTTCATTTTTTTATCATAATTTTTCCGTTTAAACAGCTATAGGCCTAGTGTTAAGTGTTATCTCTTTTGGCAATGACTTGGAGATTTCTTTCTTGAGCAAAAAAAATCCAAAAGCATGACTGTTTCACTCTTGGCGACTTCTCGTCCTGCCTCAGAACATTTTCCTCGCCAAAAAAAAGGAATCACCAACACATCGCCATAAGGCAGAAGTCTTCAAACTTTTTCTAGTCCCAAGCACTGCCTGTACCTATCATCAAAAAAGGAGCACACTTATGGCAAGTTTGATGCACCAATGTATGAAATGAGTGATTTTTGCTGAGCATTCATACAAGTTGTTTACTTGAGACATTGATTAAGTGCTCATGAGCAACGGGTTGAAGATGCCTGCCATCAGGGATTACACTATAGAGGTTCGGAAAACATTATAGAATTGTAGACAAGATCCACTGTGTGTGCCTCAGTCGTAGTCAATGTAGGGATAAATAAGACCAGGACTTGACAAATCAGAAAAAATTAGGTGCCAGGCATGTTTTTATCAACAAAATAGGGTATTTTTTTACTTGCCTGGGACTTAGGGTAAGGCTGGACGAATTACACAATAATGTAGGTGCCAAAAAATGTTCAAACAAAGAAAAAGGATCCAAAATATCGCTTTTTTTTACTCTTTCAGGACGCAGTGATCCTCTTTCATGTTTCCAGATATACCGCTACATATTCTGAACATTTCATACTGCTCTCAGCCTGCAATTTAATATCTACACCCCCAAAGCAGAATATGCCGAAATCTGTGACGTACATCACAGAACAATCAGTTCTACTGCAGAACTATATGGAAGAATTTTAAGAAAACACTATTATGTAACAGTATGGGAACATTTACTGCAGAACATTTCCAGTTAGCTGAGGGCTCGCTGCAGAACAATTCAAAACATTTTGCTTTGGGGAACAAAGAAAATTTTAGGCACCAATACTAATTTTTTAGCCACCATGGTGACCTATGATTTGCCCAGCCCTGGACGTACATATGTCGGTCAATGGTAGGATGCTCCTCTCTCTGGGACATTCATCTACCCATGGCCCCCCCATACCCTAGAGCGAGCCCCTTTATAGTTAATTTACAGCGTGAAAAACCAAAGAATGATGAGAATTGTCCTGGGCCCCCAGCGCCACCCTTGTGGGGGGCATGTATGTAACCATCAGCAGTCAGAATGTTAAAAAGTGAATTCCACTGCCCACCAGCCAGCATCTGAGGCACTAGGAACCCCCCCCCCCCCCCCCCCAACTGCCCTGTCTGTGAGCTTTTACCTGGATGGAAGTACTTACTCTAAAAAAATAGCAGCACCAGGTCTCTTCATCATGGTGGGGCCCCACATGCCGTGCCAGCCCGTGTTAAGACAGGGCCCCCCAAATACATTGAATCTATTGACTATCCGATCAGCTGATAGGAAAAGGTGCAAGGTACAAAAGTAGGAGAAATTCCAGTAGGAGAAATGTTTTTGTAGGAGGCCATATCAATACTAGACAAATCCAGTCCCAAATATAATAAAATATTCGGAAATTATACGTTATCGGACACGCACGCATTTTTCCGAGTATAGACCATCGAAAACGAGGTAAAAATGGCGGATTATCAACTTTCAACGAATTATAACATTTTTAGTATAAATGAAGAGGGAGGGGGAGGTCACCTGTTGGACTTCGCGTTGAGTGGCGGTGTCCGGGGACTGGGACTCCTTCAACAATTTCAAAATTTGTCTAAGTCCTTCTTCTTGTGGTTGCCATGTCAAGGCCATGTTCTCTTTCATCTTCAAATGAGTCCACCCGGCTAGATTGAGTTAACTGTCTCTCTCTTCTTTTCAGCACGAACGATTCCTGAGACACATTTAGACACCGGAAATAATCGGCGAATGTCTTTTCCGCTCCATTTGTGTGGGAGAAAAATTCAGATTTCGATTTATAAATTCAAATTGAAGAGTTTTTGTTTTTCCTTCAAATGAAAATTATCACTAATATCACACAACGTGAAATGGACAGGTCCACTTTTCCTACTGCAATGCGCATGCGCAAAATCATATTTATCGATTATGGATCCCAAGAAATTTATTGTACATTTATATTTTTTGTGGAAACAGCGCCGTCTACCTTTACGATTTGGAAATTCAAAAAAGCTGAAGCCTTGTTTTTCCTAGGACAAGGGTACTCAACTTTGAGGAGAGAGAGAGGGCCACTCCGTTGATTTGAAAACGTGTCGCGGGCCACTTAATTAAGTAATCGGGTAAAGCATCGGGTCAATGTAATGCAATGTCGAGCAGAGGTCAATGTAAATGTGACGGCCCCCGGGCTGTGCCCATGCGCCGTCCACCCACTGACTAAAATGCGTACAAGTCCTCCGCGGAATTCTGGAAATATGCCGCGTGCCCCTTAAGTAATCCGTAAATGTACCGCGGGCCGATTGAGTGCCATGAAACTGTCCCGCGGGCCACGTGAGTGCTCTGGAACCGTGATCTGTCACCACCATCTATATCAGAAGTCCTTCGCGCAGGACTCGTGGAGTCACTGAAGAAGGTCATCCTGTAGTCATTGGATATAGCAGACCGACCGAATGCGCCATCTTCACCCTTTTTTTTAGTATGTATATCCAATGGCTATAGGTGAGATTACTTTCTTCAGTGACGTCACGTGCTTCGTGTGGAGGCCTTCTGCTGTTAGATGATGTAGGCTCTTTAAAAATGCTGTGGACAGGGCCGCAACTAGATGTTTGGTTGGTCGAGAGAAGCCCGCATTTCGGTGTCCCCTTGTAATGTTGAAGGAGAGATTAAAGGGTGAAATTTTTTGGCCCCCTCTGTTCCAGTGCTCCGGGCACCAGACCCACCTCTTCCGCTCTAGTTTCAGCCCTGACTGCGGGTCACTTAAGTGATATGGTAAGTGATACGCGACACAAGTGATCTGAAGATGTGCCGTGGGCCACCACTAAATAATCAGTAAATAAAACAAATTATGAATAAATTGTCAGAGGTATCCAGTCCGTGAGGACAATGAGCCGATATTGCCATATGGCGATGTGGCCTGGGTATCTTTCGGTTTGACGGTCACTTCAGTGATCTGGTAAGTACCGTGTGGTACCCAAGTGATCTGAGAATGTGCCGCGGGGCACTAAAGTTTTCTGGAACTGTGCCGCAGAACACTCAAGTGATCAGTAAATGTGGTGCGACATATTTCAATGATATGGAACTGCACAGCGGGTACTTAGATGATCTGTAAATGTGCCGTAGGCTACGTGAATGCTATGAACTGTGCCATGGGCCAATCAAGCGATGTGGAACTGTGCTACGAGTCACTTGATTGTGCTAATGAAAATGTGGCACTTATAGCTCATTAAAAAAAATTAAGTATTATGTCACGGGCCACAAAGGTAACTCCGAGGGTAGAAATTAGGCCCTCAAGCCATGGTTAAGCATACCTGTTCTCTAAGAGCAGGTTTAGTAACAGGAGAGTAAACTCCGCGTATAACGTGAATAGAGCCTGATCAACACCACACTAGAAATACCACACATATATATTTAGTGTGGTGTTGCTCAGTGTCACAAGCAGAATATCCCGCTTCACTTCGGCCAACATACCGTGACGTCACACAACCCATCGTTGCCAGTGATGAGGCATTATATTTAGTGTGATGTTGGCCTGATACGCTGTCTACTCATCAATAGGAAAAGCAGTGTAATATAACTGTTTTCCTACAGAAATGAACCAACACCCCCTAAAAATAGAAGGTCTCCGCACGCAAGGGCGTAGTGGGGGTGGGGGGTGGACTTAGGGGTCAGGTCCCTTCCGAAATGTGAGAAAATGACCGAAAAAAGGGAAAAAGATGACCAAATCTATTGTTCTATCACTTTGCCCTCCACCCCCCCCCCGAACTAAATTTCTGGCTACACCCCTGTCCGCACCAAGTTTACCTGTAACATCATTAAGACTACCTAGCAAGTTTGCCACATTTTGAACCACAGCATCTACTTCGTTTCTTCTTATTGGTAGGTTGTCTCGCAAATACCGCATGGTGATTGGATGTGGGGCATAGAAATCACCAATTCTGAGCCAAATCATTTCTTTTCCGCACAATGATGACACAAGCACAAACAGGGATATTTTTTTTTGCCTGAATATTCTGAGGGAAAATGAACTACTTGATGACGTCACGAGCAGCGTACGGAGGCCTTCTATCTCTAGTAGGTGTTCGATCAACACGCCTCACGCCAGCGCTTTGCGTTATTTCCTAAAAGTAGGGTTTTTGCGAAGCGTGTAGCCAGCACCTTCTAGAGATAGCAGTAGTCCATTTTCCCGCAAAATATTCAGGGGAAAATTTTCCCTGCTCGTGCCAGTATCACCGTTGTGCGGAAAAGAAATGATTGGGCTTAGAATTGGCGATTTCTATGCCCCACATGCAATCACTATGCGGTATTTGTGAGCCAATCAGGAAGATTCAACGAAAAAATAAGAAGAAACGAAATAGGATGCTGTGTTTCAAAATGTGACAAACTTGCTAGGTAGTCTGAATGACGTTTATGGCAACCCGTGCGGAAGCCTTCTATCTCTAGGAGGTGCTGGTGTAGCGTGAAAACGCCGTTTGCTTTATCAAGTGTTGCACATGGAACAGAAATCCTACTTCCAGGAAAATCCGGCTTTAGTGTGTTTTTCATGGCCTCCACATGCAGCTCCCCCCCCCTCCCCCAGGCTCCAAGACGGACTTTTTATGGGCTCTTCAATAGTGTATCTCCTGACGACGTTTTTATGGTGAAAAATACGAAAAATTGTTATCTTAATATTAATACGGGATAGATTTTCGCCAAAAAGCCCCAACGGTACGGAACCAGCGAACTTATGGCTAAAATTGCTAAAAGATTGGTGTAAATAAAGTGCTACTCATGGGCAGAGATACGATCTCTAACCAGTGCCGTCTTAATTCATGGGCCCACCCGGTCACTGCCAACACTCACTATAGACAAAGACTAATCCATAGTCCCCGGAACCTGGGGCACAAAATTTATTTCAGCCCCCCTTCCCAACAAATTTTGTGAGGGGGTTGAGCCAACACCCCCTATAGATAAAAATAATCTTATCTATAGGGGGTGTTGGTTGCGCCCCCCAATAATTAAGGAATATACAATGCAGCGCACCTCCCCCCCCCCTCTCTACTTACGGGCTTGAGTTCCGTTTATACAGGACGACTGGCAACTTTCAATCCCCTAATGTTTCCTGTTAAAAAAAAAAAAAAAGAAGTGCCAAGTTTACATTTTTTATTCATTCAAAATTTCGAGGAGGGGAAGCCCCAAAATGTATACAGTAGAACCTCTCGATAATAGACACCACTTGGGACTGAAGATTCTGTCTGCTAAGGTTCTCTTCTTATTATTTTTTCCTCTATGGGAGTTTCCATCTGTCTCCCCTCTTGTGGGGTCATACCCTCCTCCCCCACATCCTGCAGCAGTGGCACTAGGCTGTTACTTTCGGCGGGCCGTTGGGCTAGGCTTTTCATGGCCCTCCAGGTAATTTATAATTTAAACAAAAAAAGAATGATTAGAATGGTTCCGGAATGGTCCGAGCTGGGGCTTTGCTAGCCTCATCCTTGTGATGGGGGGGGGGGCTCCTGTCGGATAGGTGGCAGCAGGTGGGGGGGGGAATCCAATGCAACTAGGCTTGTATAATCGAGTTATTAATGATCCCTTCCGAAAGCCGGATAATATGGGGAGAATTTGTCTTATCTGGAAAACTTCGGGATGATCCTACGAACCTATAAAATAAGCCACCTCTCCCGACACGCCGTTCTGGATCAGGGCCTACTGAGCAGGTTATAACCCAGGGCAGCAAGTTTGGATTCGCGGAAAATTTGGGGAATGAGTAGCCGAGAAAATTAGACTCAATGGCAGAAGGCCGGCAAAATATATTCAATTATAGGCCACAGGTGACAAAATCATGTCAAGATTTTTGTCAAAATATGCTTATGTTAAACCCTTTCCGCGCACAGTAGATCTGTAAAACATTTTTTAATGAAGTGGACATTCGTCCGATTTCTAGCAGATGAAAAGTGAGGGGTATTGAGTGTTTCACGCTGTCTTAAAATTAACTTTACAAAATACGTGTATCTTGGCTTGCCAATGGTAAATAAGAGGCTTTTGTAAAGGAGTCGAGGAATCTCGTCATTGCGGCTGAGACAGTTAAATATTGATTTTTATTGTTTCATTTTCAAAAAACAAACACAAAAATACATTGAAAAGTCGAACCAAAAACCATATAGAAAAGGCAAGACATGAGCACATATGTGACGCCCCCCCCCCCATTGGGCCCAAAGGGTCACAACGTTCTTCCAGGCAGTCCTAATCCGATGCTTGTAGTGACGACATAAAACGTAATGAAAACTTAACGATTTAATATACGAAAGAAACATAACGAGGAGGATGACACGTGTATACAAATCGGTGGTATAATTCCAACTGGCATTTTTCTTTTTTTTTACAATCACCAGGAGCGTGAGGAGGGCGCGCCATCTATACAGATAAGAACGCACTACAGCACTCCCCCTCCAGTCGAAGACGAAACATTTATCGTTACGTTGTTTGAAGGCATACGTGAGAGGACGATGATCACTGAAAATTATGAAGTTGCGTCCCTCCAAAATGTGCTTGAAATGCTTAACAGCCGAATATATTGCTAAGAGCTCTCTGTCATATGTACTGTACTTTTTTTCAGTCGAACTGAGCTTGCGTGAAAAAAATGACAATGGTTGGGTTTTGTTTCCTATTTGCTGTTGAAGGACTGCACCCAATGAAGTGTCGGAAGCATCAGCAGTCAAAAACAATTTTGCATTCGGAACAGGATGGGCGAGAAGTGCAGCGTTGGCAATTGATTGCTTGCATGACAAAAAAGCGGACTTGGCCTCCTCAGACCAAACTATTTCAGTTTTATCTTTTTTTATCTTGCTTTTTGCTAATTCATGCAAAGGAGCTTGCACCCTGGCGGCATCTTTAAGGAATCTGTGATAGAAATTTACAATTGCCAAAAAACGCTTCAATTCAGTCACTGTTGATGGCAATGGATAATCGAGCAATGTTTGTACTCGATCTGGTAAAGGTGCAATCCCATCGGGAGAAACAAGAAAACCCAGAAAATTAATTTGACGTTGACCGAATACACATTTAGATGGATTGATCACGATACCATAGTCATTTAGTCTTTGAAAAACACGGTTTAAGTCAGCTTCATGAGATTTTTCGTCAATGGAAGCGATTAACAAATCATCGAGATATGCGTAACAACAATCTAAGTCACGAAATGCTTCGTCAATAAAACGCTGAAACGTTTGAGCTGCATTTTTCAGGCCGAAGCACATATAAACATATTCGTATAGCCCAATGGGCGTAATTATGGCGGTTTTGGGAATGTCTTTAGGATTGATTGGTATTTGGTGATATGCTTTTATTAAATCGATTTTTGAAAAAATCTTTTTACCACTCAAGTTGATGGAAAAATCCTGTATATTTGGAAGCGGGTATCTATCTGGGATGGTTATTGCATTGAGTCCGCGGAAGTCCCCACAAATTCTCCATTCGTTGCTTTTTTTGGGTACAAGATGGATGGGACTCGACCAAGGGCTTTTTGAGGGCCGAATTATACCTTGTTGCAACAGTTCATTGAATTGTTTTTTAACAGCTGCAAGTTTTTCAGAAGACAATCTTCTAGCTTTTGCGAAAACCGGTGGTCCCGTAGTCTCGATGAAGTGCATGACAGAGTGTTTCTTTGGAACTGCATTTAGAACTGAGCTGGTAAGCTGAGGAAATTTGGCTAATATGCGGTGGTATGGAGAATCACCAGAGATCGGCGTTAAACCAAAAGAGCCGTTTTGGGATTCTAAACCATTCACTGATAGCGATGTTTCATTATCGATCAAACGAGAATTTTTAACATCTATAAGCAAACCAAATCTTTCCAAAAAGTCGGCTCCAATAATGGGATGTGAAACATCTGCCACAGTGAAAACGAAAGGAAAGTCCCTCCTTAGTCCAAGATTCAGAACTAGATTTTTGTTGCCAAACGTTTGGATTTCGGATCCATTTGCAGCATACAGTGAGAGTTTGTGAGGTTTTGTCAAGTTAGTCAGGCGTTTCGGAAAACAACTGATTGATGCGCCAGTGTCAATTAGAAATCGGAAACCCGTATTAACGTCGATGACAAATAGGCGACTATGGAGAAGGCTTTCGTCAGCTGTCGCCGAAACAGACGAGCCCACTAGTTTTCCTGAAACTGACATGGAGGAATACATTTATGAGCTTTTTCTCCAAACTGCTCATGGTACCAGCAAAGCCTTCCGTTTTTCAAAGCATCGCCGAATTTATTTCGGCTACGAGATTGAGATCGTTTGCGATAACCGCGAGATGGTCTAGGAGATCGCGAAAGCCTTTCAAATGATTGCCGTAGCGAAGCAATTTCGTTTTTCAAATCATCAAACTCTGAAGTGTGAGACACAGCTGAAGTATTAGATGACACATTAGAAACCTCACATATTTTGTCGGCTATTTTCGCTAACCCAATTAACGGTTCACTAGAAGCTTGTAATATTTGTTGGGAGTGCAAAGGTAATCTCTGCATCCAGAGATTTCTCAAAATGTCACTTTCCATTTTACCCTCAGCTAACGTTTGCATTTCGTGCAAAAGCTGGGACGGGCGTTTGTCGCCTAGTTGAAGCTCCTGGAGTAACATTCGCAATTTGGAAGATTCTGATTGTTGAAACTGCTCCAGCACGCGAGTTTTGAGAGTCTCGTACATGTGCTGTTGGGGAGGATTGCGAACGATATTAGAAACATAGTTCAAAACTTTGCAATCAAGAGCTCCTACAACGGCGTGAAATTTAGTTTCATCGGCGGTTATGCCTGCCGTTTTGAATTGTGACTCAATTTGAAGAAACCAAATCTCTGGATTTGCTTCCCAGAACGGAGGGGCTCGAAAGGCAACACGTGAAACTTCAGCTGATGCAATAGGTTGAGCCATGACAAATGCAAGTATGGAGACCGGCAAATCAAGAGTAGAAAGTTTATTCCTCACCTTGAATTTCCAGGAACGTCTCTATATTGGGTAGAAACGAGTAGACTTGGCTTGAAAAAAAAAAAATATATAGTATATCCAAAAGACTAGGAGATTAGACAAGTTTCATCTTTGAAGAGCGTACGAACGGAAAGCACAAGGCGCGAAAACGAAATTTAAACGATGGAGAAATTAACTTCAATGTCCAAAATCAGATGCGTCCTATAGGTCACCAGTAATCCGATGCTTGTAGTGACGACATAAAACGTAATGAAAACTTAACGATTTAATATACGAAAGAAACATAACGAGGAGGATGACACGTGTATACAAATCGGTGGTATAATTCCAACTGGCATTTTTCTTTTTTTTTACAATCACCAGGAGCGTGAGGAGGGCGCGCCATCTATACAGATAAGAACGCACTACAGTCCTATGCATTAAATTTTGCCACCATATTGCGATCTTTTAACATCGGTACATTATTACGCAAGGCCATAGCGAGGGGGGGGGGACTTAGATGTTTGGTGCCCGTTCCCCCCCGTAATGTGAAAAAATGAATGAAGAAGATGGCCAAATCTTTTGTTTTTATCACTTTGCTTCTCCGCCCCTCTCGAAATGCAAGTGGTACCCCCCGAACGAAATTTCTGGCAACGGGCCTGTTATTACACTATACGGGGATGGACTTAAGTACTCTATCTCTTCTTAAAATGATTTTTCCCAGTCGTGCAATGTCCTCAGCACCTTGGCGCACGTCATGTTTGCATTAGCACCAGAGAACGACTATCGAACTATGCACGTCGTGCAATTTTTATGTTAAAAAAAAGCCACTTGCTAATTAATTTGGGCTCATCGCTCAACGAGAAGAATTGCCCCCCGGGAACTTGAAGGTTGAGAACCACTACTCTATAATCATGATCGCCCTCAAAAAGTTATGGCTGACAGGGCTAAAGCCTCGGGGGAATGAAACGAACGAACCTTATGAATTCTGTTTCATCAATTCACTACGAAGGGATCTGTGAAAAATATCTGTTCTAGTGACCGTCAAAGATCCCAGCCTAGGGACTACTGTATGTATTGTTAAGTAGTAGTAGTAGTAGCAGCCCAGGGACCCTACTACAAGATGTGTGTGGGGGGGGGGGGGGCATGCCTATAGCGCACCGCAATGGAAAGTCTGCCAGGGCTAGACAAAAAATTATCTACCCAGAGTTGCAACTTAATACTCTTCAGCTGGGCAACCACGCACTTTGCCCTCCCTACCCGCGCGTAGTTTTAAATACTTCGGTGAGGAAGAAATTTAGCAAACTTTCTGGTCCAGCGCCCGGGGCACTTAACCCTCGTGCACTTTTTTGTTTCTCGCATAAGCAAACGGGGGAGGGGCACAAAGTTTCAGGGTGTCGAAATTGGCTGCCTTTCGCATTATAGGTCTAGCCCCCCCCCCCCCGCATCTGCCTAAAAGAACAATATGTGGAAGGCCTCCCCCAAAAATTAATATTTTTCTAGGGCC
The DNA here is from genome assembly GCF_987345545.1 of Pholcus phalangioides. Taxonomy (NCBI): domain Eukaryota; kingdom Metazoa; phylum Arthropoda; class Arachnida; order Araneae; family Pholcidae; genus Pholcus; species Pholcus phalangioides. Next base: position 670,374 of record NW_028301606.1, read on the forward strand.
TGAACAAATGAGATTCAGGCCCACCCTAGCTTGTGGTGGAAGGAGGGGGGGGGGGTTGGACAAAACCCAAGACCTGTGGGTTCTCTGTCTCGAATAGAATTTTAAGCTATTGCTTTCTTAATATAAATGTGGCTAAATGAAATCAAAGTATTTTTAATCCGTTTTGCGGCCCATAGAATTTAGCGGCCCGATTCGGCTGCACCCTTCGCACCTGCTTGAAACCGGCCTAGACACTATACTGTATCTACTATTCTTCGGTAGAATCAGAATGAAATTTTGTGTCTGAAATTATAGATCATTTTCTGGTTGGCGAAAAGAATAGGAAAAAAAAAAAAAAATGCATGATTTCTATAGACCTACTACAGAGGTGTCTTCAACATTTCTTCAGTCGGGAGCACTGTGCCTATGCTTATCTTCAAACGAAGAGCACCCTTACGGCAACGTTGACATACGTACATTATTTGTAATTCTTGAATGCAATTTTGACAGGTGTTTAATTGAAGCGTTGATCAAGTGCTCACGAGCGCGAAATCGGACAAGAGTATTGAGTACTATTAGTGCTTTAGGGGAGGTGCTTGCGAGTAACATATTGAAGATGGCTGACCTACTAAAGGGCACCTTAGTCCCTTGGAGTCACAAATTACATGTATCTTATTTATTTATTTTTTAACTTTTTTTGGGTTGCTGTTTTTTGTTTCTATTGTTTTTGTCTTCTGTACAGTTTGTTGCACCATTTTCCACACCACCCAAGAGGTATGGTGCCAGGCGCGTTAACCCCTTTCCGTACGGCGGGTTTCCCACGTAGGCCTATTTCCGTCTTCATCCTGCGCAACCGATCGAAGCTCTTCTCTCGACGGGCACCAAAGCAACAGCAACCGCAATGTTGGTTGCGTGCTCTGGTAGAGGGCCTCATCCGTACACCACGTTTCGGCCGAGCCCCAGATCCGGTTAAGATCCTACGGCTCGGCCCAACGATGGAAAGAAGCCTTTCGACATGGGCTGCTTCCTCTGCCTCGGCTTCCTTGCTTGTCGACCATCCCGCCCGAGAGTGACATGTCAACCAGCTACTCTATTGCAAGGGGGCCGGTTCGACCAATCTCTACGTGGCAAGGATGGGACAGGAAAAAGCCGTGGGCGCTCTACAGAGGGGATGGATAAGAATGAAGAAGCAAACTGAAAACATCGTGTTTCCAGTTGAAAAAGCAACAATGGCAACTTTACATTGTTTAAAAAAGTTCAGCGCCAGTTAGCTTCAACATTGAAACTTGAAGCTCATTGTTCAATTACACAACACAGGAAAATCAGAGACGGGCTTTAACATGTTATGCATATCGGGAAAGATTGATTTCCTAAATTGAATACCATTTACTCGTCGTTCTTCCGAAACACCGGATATAGAACCAGATCTCATTATTATGGAGTCCTCCTATTCAAAGCAACCGACACAAAGAAAACATTGGGGGACGAAAGTTGCTGCTTGTCCCGTATATACGTGACTCAAGCGCGTTCGCGGCAGAGGGAAGGTGCATTCATTGCTCTTTCAGAAATTATTGAAAGAACAAATTATTGCCCCCTTACAAAATTTATTGGGGGAGGGCGCTCAAAGTGCTTCACCCTCTATGTTCCGGCTTTCGTGCTCCTGTTTAAACGAGCAGAGGTAAACAAACAGACTGTTTGGCGCACATTAACACACTTCCGGCACAACTCATTCAGTGGCAAATTGCACATGCCCCTTCCCATAGGGTGTGGCCGACAGGGCCCAAGATGATTCGCATAATTTTTGTTTTTCGCGACTTAATTTTCACTTTAGAAGGGGGGGGGGGGTCCTTCAAAAGTCTTTCCAGGGACGCGCCAAAGAATCCAGCCTAGGACCTTTTTCCAGAAAGCGGGGAGGGATAAAATTGAATATGACGGTAGACCGGAGTTGCGCTCGGTTTGAATGAAAGAAATGCTCCCCTTTCCACACCATGTCCTGGTTAGCATGGCCCCCACATCCTGGAGTGAGCCCCTAGGCAGTCGATATTTGTGTGCGGTAAACTAACATTAGTAAGATGCGCAGAAATTTAATGTAATTACTAATTGTAATCGAAAGATTTTTTTTTTTCTTTAGCACATTTTACTAATATTAATTTACCATACGCAAACAGTAACTGTTGAAATTTCTAATCAAACTTGGCAAGTGAACAGGTATTATTACTCAAAACATATTCGCAAATATCATGCTGCATTAATTTTTTCTATGCGGTGCAATAATCAAAAACCAGTTAGCTCAATTTCAATCGAAAAATCGCAACACTCTTGTATTTTTTATTTGATAGGTGACAGCAGTAGTTCCAGTTCAATGATGTTTTGCATGTAATATAATATATTACTACATACTATACATACATTCTTTCTTTCAAACCGAGCACAACTCAGGTCTCTCTCCATGGGTAATTTACGACCGAGTGAGTTGTGCCGGAAGTGTAAGTGTGTGTGCCAACAGTCTGAGTACGTAATTAGAGTTGTGTCTGATGTTTGAGTGCCATCTGTATTTCAGAAGTGAAGTGTAATGATTGAATATTTGTACCGTTTGTAAGCCTGTTCCTCTTTATGGCGAGACTTTTTAAGGGGGGGGGATCGTCTCGCATTCGCACCCCAAGTTGGGTACCACAGAAATCCAATTTCAGTTGGCCACCACTGTACGGATTGTGGGGTTCGATGCCGGGTCCTCGTGATGCGAGTCTGTTACTATGACCACTTGACCACCACAGCACAGTATATAAATATATTCCAGAATAGTAGTCACACTCTCTTTTATTTCACGTTCACAATGCTACCTTATACAATATAGGGAATTTTTCACTGCTCGGTAAAAAACTCTGTCTACAGGGAAGCATTCTCAGTCATTCTCGGACTCTAAACGTCCATATTTTGCAAACTTTTTCATCATAAAAAAATAATGCCTTTCTTTGTTACTTTTGTCCATAACCGATAAATAGGTAAAAATAAAATTTTATCAGTAAAAAATGTGTCTCCTGAAAGATATTGAAAATTAGTGTGCCGTGAGCAGCATAGGCGAAGGGAGAAATAATAGAGAACGCGCCCAAAACCTGGGGAAAAAAGTTAGTGGGCATTTTTATTGCAGGAATAAAGTTTTTCCTTTCCCCGCGGGAATCTTGAAGAAAGTAGGGACTCTCTATAAGCGGGCTTCCAGGTCAGCCTATTAACGGACCCATCTATTATGCATTTATAGTGGTAAAAAAAAAGATGAGAGAGAATCATCCGAAACCTTCGGGCTAGAGCCCTGTCAGACTCCCCGGTGTGGGCCATGCGGGGAGCCTCATTGTATAGGGGCTTCCACTATAAGATCTGGCACAATGATTTATGACAATAAATACGTTTTATTGGAGGTGGTGCCTAAGCGCTCTTTCATTTTGCCTTTTTGAGACGGCAGTAGAGACATTATTGTTATTTGTTTGGATAAATATTCAAACATTTGTTAGAGTTACGTAGAACAAGATTACTCTAGATTACATTTTGTGTGTGTGTGTGTGGTGTGTGTGTCATTCACTTGATTTCACACGTTCTAGGTCACTCTTTTGATGAATCACATGCTTGCACACGCTTTAGGTTACTCACAATGCTTAAAAACATTCTAGGCCAGGGGTTCTTAAGCCTTTTTCACCCGTGGAGCCCATTTCTCCTATTCAATGGTTATCCACTGGCTCCGCCAGTTCCCCAGAGCTGTTTAACAAAGAATATTTTCGAAAATATTTTGTCATGGTCACCACTCCACGGCACCCCTGATAAAGGTTATAAGTGCACCAGGGCACCGCTGCGCACAGTTTGAGAACCCCTTATTCTAGGCCAGTGTTTCTCAACCGCCGAGCCGCAGCCCAGTATCGCGCCCCTACACTAGTCATACTGGGCCGTGAGTGATTCGCAGTTTTATTTTTGCCATTAATTTCTCGTTAGTTGTGTATATGCCCGGGACTTCCACTTTCACAAAAGAGATTCACCGGGCCGCGGGCTTCTAAAGGTTGAGAACCACCACTGTAGGCCGTAAGTCTTTGTTTGGGAAGAGGTTATGGTGGTCCTTGAAGATTTTGCGACCCTTCTCCCATAATGAAAATTTTCTTTTCTTTTCTCAAATTTGCAGCCTCTCCGAACTTAACGCCCTGGGCTATAGCCCGTTAAGCTGCTCCCCGTAAATACGACACTGATTGGAAATTTTGTTGTTATTTGGTAACTGTTTGGCGACAGTTACGGCCGTATTCACCAACACAGTTTCAACTGCAATCGCAGGTGGAAGGATTGAAGATCGAAACGGATTGGTTAAATTAAGGATTTTAACCAATCCGTGTCGATCGCTGATCGTTTAACCTGCGATCGCAGTTGAAACTATGTTGGTGAATACGGCCGTTAGCGGTGTCCCGTATTCTCCATTATTTGGAAACCAAATGTATTGTATTATTCTCGAGAACATATGGTCAATACATTGATGAGTAATTTTAGATTCCAACGCGATGAAGTAAACAACTCGAAGGTAAGAGCAGCTGCATTAAAAACCAACATGTCTGCCAAAAAAAAGTAAAAGTTTGTAAATAAAAGGGATTTTTTTACTGTGTGTGCAGGTACTGAGTATTAGCGATTATGTTTTTCCTTGTGATTATTTTATAATCAATAAATTTCCCAATTTATTCTATTTTTATTCACATTGTTTTGATTTTTATTCCCTCTCGAATTGCTTTAATTTTAATTATGGCTAGCGGTAAAAGGTGAATTGTTTGATTTTGAAATGTACGGATTTGATGGCGCCTCCCTCTAATTGTTAACAAGGAGCATTGTTGCGTAGGAGTTTATTTATTTCGTACCATTGAAGGTACGATTGTTGTTTTATTATTATTATTGGGTTCCTTGGATAATCTCAGTGCTTATACCTTCAAATCAATTGTCAATTTGTTTGTCCACAATGACGTAAATCAAGGTGAACCAATCATACAAATTTACACCTTTACTTCCTCCTTTTTTTGAAAACAACAAAAAATATATCTTATACAGGATGGTCGTGAATTAACTTTGTCGATACACTAGCCCTCTAGCGGCCGAAAAATTCACCTAATGCTAATGACATTTGAGATATAGGTGTTCAGAGTTTTCGCCCCAGAATGAGATGAAAAAACCTATCTCCGACAGTTGTAGTTACGGCAAGAAGATTTAGGAAAATTTGAATAGCAACACACTTTTATGCAATGCGTAATGATCAGCGCAGTAAGAAACCATGAATGGCATTGAAACGGTACCTGTATCACCCTAAATGGTGTAGGATGCAGACGAAGAAAGATCTTACCAAGGGGTTGGTGTGTTAACCACTGGATCGGGCATCTCAGTCAGATCTGCTGGAAGTCCCCGACTGAGCATTTAGCGCACCAACCCCTTGGTGTGATTCCCCCTTTCTTTGTCCGCATTCTGCGCTGGAATTTATGGTGGTACAGGTACCGTTTCGACGCTGTTCATGGTTTTTCACTGTGCTGATCACTGTTTCAATTTTTTTAAATTTCAATGCTGTAACCATAACAGCGAGAGCGATGTTTTTGTTTCTAATTTCATTCTTGAGCACATACTCTGTAACACCTGTGTGTGAAATTTCATTAGGATTATTTTATTTTTGCAGATATCTGCAAAGTTATTTTATGACCACTCTGTATATGACAAAAATTAGAACTAAATGATTTTTATTTAACCATAACCATGTACTGAATTTCAAAGGTTTGCATATAAAGCAGGGGGTTTTCAACACATGATCAGAAATGTATTTGTTGGGGGGGGGGGAGGAAAGGAAAGGAGGGCCAAATTGGGCTATGACACAGCGGCAGATTTGGAAGGACGGCAGTGGTAAGTTTGAGGATTGAGTGGTTAATAAAGTTAGAGTATACTGGGAGGCGAGCAAGTTGGTAAAGGGTGGCGAGGTAAACAGATTTGTAGTTCTGGTGGAGTGTGAAGGTAAAGGTGGTTCATATCACTCCTGCTTGGGTTTCTCAGGATCTCTTATTATTATGTTAAAATAATTTTTTAAGGTTTAAAAAAATATATATACATATATAGTATCTTCGTAACCAAACTTTTTTAAAACTTCTCGTCATGACCAAGAGAATATTCTCGAACTAAAACTTGTCATTGGGGGGGGGGGGGTGATTATACCAAGATTTGTTTTGTTTTAAATGTTTCAGGCAATGAAAACTGATTTATATTTCATAATATAAACAAAACTACTGAAAAAATTTATTATTTAAAAGAAAAATGAATATTCTCGATTATTCTTAAATTTTTACATCCAGGAGAACATTCTCAGAGAACGATAATATTCTCACCCTCACATATCTGTGTTGAAATAATAGATGCCGATTCTCCTCTCCAATGAAATATATAAAATATGGGTAAAGAATGGAGGGGGGGGGGGGTCCTAAACATTTTTGGTCCCCCAAAATTGTTGAGCCTCACATCGGTGAGAGGCGGTCCTGCAAATCTGGCACGGGGAGGTAGTGACGTAAAATAACTATACGGGACTCTCGAGACCCCGTAATCGGAATGAGAGGGGTGGATGGTCCTGAGCTTGAAGCAATGTTAATGGCTACATGCAAGAGATCAAGAGAGGTCATATAGCGATGTCATTGAACATAAAGAGGAGATGTAAAAATATTAAGGAGAAAAGACTGAAATTCAAATTTTATTCAAAGCAGTGGGAGTCTGGAGCTTTATGAACACGATCAATTAAATTTACAGATATTTGGACCAGTTGCAAATCTGTGTTCAGATGCAAAATGTAATAAGTCACTTACTTTTCAAAATTTAACTAGGGCAGATTTGTAAACAATATTTTACAAAAATGTGACACTGGTTTTTTGACATATTACAATTTGCCTCCATTGGTTCTTCATAAACCGAAAGAGATGGACAAAACTTTGTCACCTTCCAAAATTTTGACGAACGAGACACCAGAATGTGAACTCAAATTCTTGGGAAAAGTGACTTTTTGCATTTTGCCATCTGACCACAGAAATATTGATAAACTTAGAAATAAGATTCCCCCATCAAATGAACTGTATCAGTATTATAGAACAGTATGTATTCTATGAATAGAATTGTAAGAAGAGTGTATAGAATTAAGGCATGACAATGGAATTCAGTTTTCAAAAATGATAAAATGCTGCAAAGCAGAATATGCTGAAATCTGCAACATACATCACAGGACAATCTGGAAGAATTCTAAGAAATGTGTAGAAAACGTAATGGGAATTTTTACCACAGAACATTTCTAGTCAGCTGAGCAAAGCATTCTGCTTTGGGGATAAAATGTTGAACTGAATTGTGACCATGTATTAGATGTGTCTCTGTATGCAGTATAGCCCCACGAAAATACAAAAACTCCTAATGAAATTTCAACACTTCATTTTGACCAGGACATTTGAAGTGAACAGACATATTTTTTCCAGCTGAGCAACCGAAAGTTAAGATTTGGTATCCAAACCAAGTGGGATTCTCGGTCAGAATGATTAATGGTTAGGATGCCACTATATATTTATCCTCTAAAGATGATACCCACAGTGTATTGAAATGCATTAGGAGTTTTTGTATTTTCTGTATACAGTTAAACTTGCGTATAATGATACACTGTCTATAACAAGAAACCTGTCTAATGATATTTTGTTTGGTCCCGCCAGAATTCTCCTATTCAATCAGAAATATCACAAATACTCAAACTGCCAACAAAGGTAACCTGTCTTTTACAATATTTTTCTAGGTCCCTACAATATCATTAGACAGGCTTCACTGGAAGAAGCTAAATGGGAAATCTCAGTTGTTTGTGAAGGATTCTCAATGTGCAATTGCTTTATCTAAAATAAGAGAATGGAATTATCAGACATGACGTAGCTACGTCTTATCTCTTGCTGAGAGGTCTGTACGTGATAGGTCAAAGCAGAATTTTTGGCTACGTTGCCAAAAGCCTAGTCTAATGTATGCTTACAGGCCTACCCTGTAAAAATAACTGTGGAGACAAATAAATGTTACTCATGATAATGAATTGCAGGGTCATTTGCTTCTGGACTCTTGCCCTTAAAAAACCTCTTTTGACATTTGTCTATAAAATTTTTCTGAATGAAAAAATTCTGAACCTCCTGCATGAGAAGAAATTTGAAATGCCATTCCACCATTACATTAGACTTTATACTTTCTTCACAAGTCAAATATTGGTGAGAATTGACAGCTTACCTATAAAAAATATTCATGCCCTATTCCAATTTTTTTTGTGCACTCAGTCACATAATGCATAAGTTTGGCCGTTGAGACCAGTCTCTTTAAAATTCTCTTATTATTTGAGTTTTTTTATACTTTGTATTTGGGATTTTTGCTGCAATATTTTTCACAGACCTATTCACCTTATACAAGTTATACCAAGTTGATATACATTTATGTTTCATTATCATAAAACTATTTCAACTTCTGTCTAGACTGAAACTCAACAAAGGGAAAAGAAATGGAGCCTGCACCGATGCCCAGTGAAAATTTGCATTATTTAAGTAACATGAGGCCCGATCTCCAACATAAACCAGTGGACATGGGCACTGAAAGAGTGGATGTGGAAACTCATTCATATGAAGGTTATTTTTACTAATAACAGTTCCTCTATCAGTTAATTTTTAATATTGTGTATTAATTTAGGTTTAAAAATATGAAAATTCTATGTAACATTCAGTGGGCCTATATTGTTGTCTATAAAGATTACGGTTATACTTGGTGTGTTGGTTTTGAACTTGTCACATTTTGTGAAGAATAAAATGTCTTGGCACTTGTTCATGATTGAAACTCATCACCCAATTACAAGGAAACAACTAGTCTTTGCATATATCGCTAGTTACGACAGCATTGTTTTTGTTCACCCTTGGTGGTCTGCATGATGACTTACTTCACTAGTTTCACACTAGTCATGAGTTTCAGAACAAAATACAAGTTCTGAGTTACCATCGTTCATTGTATTTATACATTATTTTCAGGATTCAGTTTTCACGGCAAAAGAAAATTTTTTTAGAGATATTTCTTACAGTTAGTATTTTGACCTGATTGCCTCTTTTGCCAAATATTCGGTCGGACCAAATGCTAGTTAGCAGGGCTGGACAAATTGCAAAAAAAAAAAAAAAAATATTTAGGTGCCAAAAATATTTTTATCTGAATGAAAAAGGTCCAAAACATTGTTTCTTTTGACTTTTTCAGGGCATAGTGATATGCCCTCTTTCATGTTGGCATATATACTGATGTAAATTCCAAATATTTTGTTTGGAATTTACAGCCTGCGATTTAGTAACTACACAAAGAAAATTTTAGTAGCCAATACCAATTTTTAGTTGCCATGGTGACCTGGCACCTGGGATTTGTCCCACCCTCATAGTTAACTATTTTGCCAAATGTTTAATGTTTTTTACAAATCCAAGACATTAGACATAGAGAGAGAGAGAAAAAAAAAATTAAGGTAGAGAAAAATTGTATTAATTGAATTTTTTTAAATAAATGGCAACGTTATAGTGAATTTAATTTATTGTGTGGTGGTTGGGACCTGCTTTTCGCATCGCATGAGTAAACAAGAAATTTTATGTGACCAGGGTCCACAAAATATTGGGGCTCATTTGGATGCGAAAATTGGCATCATCTTTTGATATTTTAATTTTCTCAAAAATGTAAAGAAATATTTTAAATTTTTGAGTGTACGGGGGGGGGGGGGCGGTTATGGGTGCTCCATGCCCTTCTGCCCCCTGAGTTCGCATCTGCCTCAAAGAATGCTATGTATGATTGGCCCCAAAAAGTTGTGTTTTCACAGGTCCTAAACTTAGGAATAGGCTTTAGCGATATTATAATTATTTTAGGCATCTGTGTACTGTGAAACCTTGCTCCAATGATACTTGATACAACTATAAATCTCTCCTAGAACAATATTTTAAAAAATTCTATTTGGAATTGCCTATAGTTTAATGTTAAACTCCTATCGATACGACGATAGCCATTACTATGATAAATCCCTCTATAAAAATATTTTTTGAGGAGTTCTTGAAATTGCTACAACGATACTTTTTATATTTCATCCAAAATCACCTTCAATATATTTTTAAATTCCTCACTAGTTTTTGTTCTTTCGAGGGTCTAATACCATTGGTAATGCACACTGTCTACCCTTTAAAAGTGTTAATGAAGTTGCTGTGAAGCTGCTTTCCATGTAGTACATAAAAGTGTTGTGCAGTAAACTATTTTACAGGGTGAAACAAGTTACTCAGTTTTATTCCTCAACTAACCAATTACAATTTTTTGCCGTAAATGAATGCTCATAAATACATTTTATGGGGGTACTATCATCTCCAGTTCAGAGGAGATGCTAACAACAGCATAAATTTGGCAAGTCCTGGTGATAAAATGCTACCTCTTTATATAACAACAACCTCACTACAAAAATATTTTTATTAGTTTGCAGAGTATTGTTATATCAAGATTTCACTGTATATAATAATGAAATCTTTGCTTTGCAGCAAACTAAAATTGTCCTTATATTGTGTACTGTGTGCAACACCATGATTGTTTCAGTACCATTATATCTACATCAACCTTATTTGATTGATGTATGTTTTGCTTCCAGAACACTCCGAAGATTTCAAATGGCGTCATGAAGCTGTCATGCTGCTGTGTTCACTTTACAGAGCGAAAAAGGGTCAGTTTGTTTCCGGTTTTGTAAAGAAAAGAGATTTGTGGGCAGAAGTTGCAGCTGAAATGTCATCTAGAGGCTTTCCTGTAAATTATATTGCTTGTGAGAAGAAATGGCATAACTTATGTGCCACATTTCGCAAACTTAAAGAGTACAACAGGTATAGTGCGAAGAAGAGAAAATGCTGGGCTTATTATGAGACCATGGAAGAAATTCTAGCCCCAGACATGCATCATGAAGGCAATCCCATGGGTCATGTCAGGTGTCAATCTCCAGAGAACTCTTGCCACACTGTGAGTATAATTTTTTTAGTCCTCTCACTCTATCTGATTTCAGTCAGTACAAACTGTTCCAGACTCTGCCACGAAGCTGGGCTGGAAGAGATCTCGGCAATGGGATTAAGTCCAGTGGCAAAGTTTTGGTGTTCATTCATAATTTTTTTTTCAGTTTTCATGGCTGTAACTGTGCAGAGGGGAAACTGGGGCCCCAAGTTCGAGGGTACGCTAGTATAAACTAGTAGTAGATGATTCAATGGCAATGTGTTTGGCTGCCCTTGTGTGGGCACGGTTTAGGATGGTCAGATCCATAGGTTTAATCCTGCAGATTGATGAAAAGAATAATTTTTCCCTCTTGAATTTTGAGGTGGCCAACAATAGATGACACTCCTCTGTTTCATAAAAAAAGAATCAGACTATAAGGATCTCTTATTTATACGCTTCAGTTATAAGACAATTTTCTGCACTCCCAATCATAGATATTGCATATTAATGTGATTCACTTATAAGCCTCTCTCACTTATGCATCTTTTTTCCTTGTTCTCTTGCATCAACATATATGCGAGAGATCACTGTATCCTCTTCACACCTGAGCCAAAACTAACTATTAAAATTTTATTTCTTGATTGATTTTTGTATTTATTGTATGTTAAAATGACTTATGAAATGAATTAAAAAATTAATATTGATATCTTTTTTTGCTAGGATTATTGGAGTTAGGTACATATAGCCTATATGTACTTCAGGTCTTAACTTGAAAAACAAAAACATTAAAAACTATCCAAAATTATTAAAAATGGGGTGTACACCTCGTGCACCTCTGGAGCGAAGAAGATACGTGACATATGAACATGTGTCACCTCAGTCTGAATTGAAAAGAGTAAAAAAATTAACATAATACAAGAGTTCCTATACCCTCTCAAAATCTTTTCTCTGAAAGAATTCTGACCCAATTCAATCTTTAATAAATTGACTTTGCTGATACAGCCAGAGTTTGTGTGGAGTAAAGAAAGCCAACCTATGGTAGGGCTTTCTTCTGTTACCAAAAAGAAGTGTCCATTCCTTGGCTATCGATATACCTCTGTATCATATTTTGTTTATAAAGTTTCAATCAAACTATTTTTGCAATTTCGAAACATGATATTATTCAGACTGATGCAATAAATGATTTTTATTTTAAACCCAATTTGTTTTCAAATCCTGCAGCCATCAGCGGTTTCAATGAGCCAGCCGCCTATGCCTATGTATGGGAAGCCTTTGTGGCCAGTAGTACCTTATAGACAGCAGGTAAGTTAGTTCATAATCTTAGTTAATTATTAGTTCATAATCTTTTTTTTCGGGAGTGAAAAACTTAATATAGTTTCAGAAGGTTAATCAGAGCAATTATATTCGATTACTGAATTTTGAAATTCAATACTTTTTCTTACTGGGCATGGAAATTTTCTTGATTTATTGATTTGCAAAAGTAAAAATTAATTCATCTAAACTTCTTATTATATGAGCTAATCTCAGAAGTCTGTCCAGTTGAAATTTGAGCTCTTTTTCTGGACCTTTCACAAAATATTGAATCTGAAAAATGGACCTTCCAGAAAATACAAACCATAAATTTGGCAAAACAAGCATTATCCAGAGCCCTTAGAAACAACAACGGAGAAAATCTGGCTCAACAGACCAATCCCAACAAAGCAGTGCACGACTCAAGCAGGGAGAAGGCATAAGTAGTAGCCTTTTCCCTCCCTTGCGTAATTCTTGAAAATGTTCACCACCCGTGCGAATGAAATGTCGAAAGATGAAACTATACATCACGTTGGCCAAAAAACTAGAAACTTTAAAATTGAATTCTAATTTACATAAATTTGGCATTCCATTTCTTTTGTGATAAATTAATCATATTATTTTCCTTCCCATAAAATTACTTATTTTACACAAAATTAATGACCCTTTCATAAAATCAGGGTTGGTAAAAACTGGTTTTTTGGTTTTAATAGCATTTACATTAAAAAAATAAAACTTCTGAAAAATCATTAAAACTTCTAATAGTTATTAAAAATAAAATATTTATTATTGTAATTAACACAATTCCCATATTAATTGTGGGATAATTAATATGGGAAGGGTTGTTAGTATGGGAATATGGGTTATAAGGGTTGAAGTGATGCAGAGAAGAGCTGCGCGTGTCCTTATTAGCACATGGGGCTTGAGTTATGAAGAGAGGCTTCATTTTTTGAATATATTTACATTGGATGAATGCAGGTGTCGAGGAGATATGATAGAAGTGTTCATAATTTTCAATGGGATGGATAGGATGGACCATGAACTTTTAGTACACCACCAATCGACTGCTTTTACAAGGAGACACCAGTATCGATTGGTGAGGGACAATGCAAAGTTATGGTGTTGCAGGGAATTTTTCTCTAATAGGGTTGTTAATAAATTGCTTAACCCTGGTGGTAGTAAATTGTAACACAATTGACACGTTTGAAAAGAAATACGATAAACATGTTGGGGTAAATCGAGAAGCTATCCATACTTAGAATAAGACAACCATAAGTATTCTTTATGGGCATTGTATAATATTTTATCACATGTATATATTGTTTATAATTTTTATTAATTTCATTTTTAATCAGGTTGCTGTATTTTTGAAATATATGACATCCATATTTTTATTGCCATCTTTTTCTCAGCCACCTCGTTGGGTATTTTGTCTGTTGTGGCTTGTATTTGTATTAATCTATAAATATTTCTTACATTTTAATAAAAATTTTGCAATTTAGTTATTTTATAACTCAAGGAAATATTTTGTGTTTGAGAATTCTTAATATTATTAACCCTATAATAAGGATGTGCTTCCCCTAGTTACTTTCAATAAGCTTAATTAGGACACTGTTTTGCAAAAACTATGATAAAACTAGGCAAATACAATGTGTTTAATGGAGCATGATTAATGTAGATTAATTAGCAATGATTTGCGATATACGAGGGTTAATATAACTAAAGTTCCGATTTCAAATCACTATAAAATAAAAACCACTGGTCAGAATGACATGAAAATTTTGCATTGACATTCTTGAGGCAATGGAATTTTGTATGGGGAAGGGGAAGAAATACTTAAAAATATAAAATAAACAATGCTGTACTCATCCAGCACATGGGAAACTTGCTCGCAGAGTGGATATGATAGTCAATCAAGGCAAAATGATAATGGAATTAGCATGGCACAATTTCATAATTCATGGAATATCACAAAAATGAAGTCATTTAAACAAACAACTAACACAAGAAATATTAAATATGTTATCCACAGTGTTCTGGCTGTGAGGTGGAAGAACAAAAATGCTTGTTCAACAACAGATCAGAGTAGGCCTATTCTATGGTAATGATGTGGATGTGCTTTCAATTCATCAAAGTTTGCAATCTAACCACTGCACATAACATTTTGGGGTATCCCCATAGTCAAAGATAGCAAGTAGTGTTCACCTGACATGTGAACATGGCGGCCAAATGTTGTGTCATCTTGTTATTGTTGAAATGGTTCGCTGATGTTGCAATGTGCATCTTGATAAAAGTTGTACTATTCACCAGGCCCAGACAAATCGAAAAAATATTTAGGCCCCAGCCAAATTCATTATGAGCAAAGCATGTTTTTTCCCAAGAAAAACAGTCCTGAGTAGTGTTTTTTTTACTTTTCTGGGACTTTATGACCCATTCTCATGTTGGAAAATACATTGAGATAATTTTTTTTTGATTTCGTAACATACTTACACTTCATTTTAGCAATGATGCATATAAAATTTTAGGTGCCAAAACCAATTTCTAGTTGCCCTGGCATCTGGGATTTATCCAGTCTTGCTATTCACATACTGATGCTGTTGAAGTGCTAAAATGATGTGATTGTGCAAAATAGATTATACCGCTGGCCAAATGCAACATCATCTGCTTATACATTTTAAAGTATTTTTTCTTTCGCCGAAGAAAATTCCATTGCTTCATGCAGTGAATTCATACAAATTTTCAAGCCATTCTAGCCAGCAATTCTTATTCATGTTTTGGAATCAGAACTTTAATTATAATCACCCTGTGTATAGTTGATTATTTTCCATAAATCACTCACTATTGTAAATCCTAACCAAACTGTAACCCAGTCCATATATTCCAAGGATATATGGACAAGGATAATAAATTATTTGCACAGAAATCACCGGCCATTGCACGAACTGGCCAATTTTGGGCTTTTACTACTGTACAGCAGAACCTTGATTAACTGGGGGTAATGTTGAAAATATGTAAAAAAAATTCAATATTAAGCCTAGTGGTGATATACAGTACGAGATGTGCTATTTCCTATGGAAAGAAAATGAAAATAACAGGTAATGTAACTACTAGTACACTTGTCTTTGTCCTTTAGGAACAGCTGGTGTCTTTTTGGATTACAAGACCATTTGCCCTTAGCATGATAGTGAAGTCACTACTGTTGCTGTTTCTTTGTGGAGGGGGAAAAAGCCTTTGAGATAATACACCTCCACATATGTGTGATGCAATCCTCATTCATGAATTTGCTTAAGATAGAGCATCAGAATGTAGCGCAAAGTTAGAAAATACAGTAAGAATGAGAAAGTTTGATACTGTATATATTTTTCAGCAACTTAATATGAAAGAAAATTTATATTTAAGCTACTTTTATGAGATTTTTTTGAAGAAAACCACTTATATCATCTTACACCATTTAAAGATATACCATCAAAATGTACCCCAAGAATAGAAAATTTGGTAAGAATAAAACATTTTGACTAATAATGAACCAATACATTTTTCAGGGGGAAAAATTATATTTAGGCCACTTTTATATTTTTTGAAGAACAATATTGTTTAAACATATGTTTAACAATATGAAACAATATGTTTTTTCAAACAAACAACTCTGCATGAAAGTAATGAAAATTTTCTCAAAAAAAAATCTGGACAGATCCCGTGAATCTGGCTGTTGATGGTGCTGTCTTACTGCTCTTTCACGGCAGCAAAATTACTCAGAAGCTTTATATCAGGGATGGGTCAACCTTTTTCCAAGCCGTGCCTTTTTAAAGAACAATTTTGATGTGCGTTCCACCTCTTAAACAATTATCACTCATATCGTTCCTCCCTCATGCCAGAAGCATAAATGTAAAAATTTTCACTTTTTTCAGTTTATCAGCTTGTTGAATCCCTTATTTTGCTATCTGAGTTTTGTCAGAAACGTGAATGCTTAACCCCTATTGAAACACATATTACAAAACATTTTAGCAAAATGACACTCCTGGAGTAACGTGGGTAGAGTAAACATTCACACATCATTCCCATGTTTTAGAAATTTGTACATTCATGCTTTTGTCATGACAATATGTTTTCTTCTTACAGGGACTTAGCTGGGGAAGGGGAGACTTTCGCTGTAATATTTCGGATCTATTCTTATTTTCATATATTTTGCTCGTTTTGTCATCTGAGCAAAAATTTTTTTGGTTTTTGAATCAAATTCGATTCTCATAATGCAAATCGTTTACATACATCGATAGAAGTTCTTACGTATTTCACTATGTTGCACATAAGCATCAGAATCTGGAGGCTCTGGGTACTGCTTCCCCCAATAATTCATGAATATACAATGCAATCCATGGGGGGCACAATTGAATCTGATACATATAAGACATCCAGATACCCTTACCCCCCAATATTTTCTTCATATCTCTGTTTTTAAATGAAAAAAGAAACTAAAATGCATTGGGTAAATGTTATCCCCAGCATTTATGTGTGGGATCAAGAAACTCAAGTGCAGTGGGAGTCTCGTGATGATAAGATTGGTAATATTTTTGAGGATAAGTACAGAGTAATCTGCGCTTACAGGCAGGTACTTTGAGCTATGTATAGGGACCTATAGAATATATCACTGCCTTAGGAGCTATAATATGGTCCTGCTTATTTCATAACTATTCTTTAATGTGCTTTCTGCTTAAATTATATGAAATTGAATAAAAGTTATCTTATGATTATTGTTAATACAAGTGTCCCTCACTTTAAAGGAGCAATTGGGTTCCATGAAATGATCACATGAGACGAAATTGTGAAATGAATTGAATCTAACATGGGTAAAATGAGGATAAGGATTTTCTTGAGTAGGATAAGAAAAAAATAAATTCACCTTCCAGCAGCAAAATCATTTTTTTAATGAAATTAATGATCCAAATGTATAAATAAATGTCGTTAATTTGAAGGCTTTTATGAAATTTTAAATTTAATTAATACTTTTTACTTCTTTTTTCACTACCTCTGATTGATTCTAATGAATGTGGATTTTTATTTCCTGAAGAGTCTGATACGATAGGCTGATAACTTT
The DNA here is from genome assembly GCF_987345545.1 of Pholcus phalangioides. NCBI lineage: Eukaryota > Metazoa > Arthropoda > Arachnida > Araneae > Pholcidae > Pholcus > Pholcus phalangioides. Next base: position 687,742 of record NW_028301606.1, read on the forward strand.
AATGAAGACAGTCGAATTTAGCTGACAAGCAGCATTATTTGTCTCTTTGTGAAAAGTTTAGAAATAAGGCTAGAGAATTCTGATTATCCATTGGAAATATGAAATTCTAAATTCATTAGGATCGTTTTCTTTGTCTGATGGCATTGTTGATTTGTTACCAAAAAATGCCCATTAGTAAGATATGGTGAGATGAATTTGAACATTTTTCCCCATATTTGTCACATCTGCATCAACAAATCCAATGGATTTTGCCATTTTATTTGTCTTGCATCTAATTTGCTAGCCTATTTTCAGGATTATAATCAAATTTTGTGGGTCACAATTTCAATCATTACACTTCACTCACAGTTTGAAATATAGATGGTAACACTGAAAAACCAGACACAATATTACATATACACAGACTTTATTACAGACTCTGCCATTAAGCTGGGCTGGAAGGGATCTTGTTCAAGGGATAAGTTGAGTGGTAAAGCCCTGGCCTTCATTCATGTGGGTAGCAATTTCTAAAATGAACTTCTCACAATCGTATTATAGCAAAACAGTGTAAAGTGATTGCTACCTGTCGGGACTACCATATCGAAACAGAAATTAGAGAGAATTTATTTGATCAAATAGTTAAATGGAGTTTGTTAATTTTTTAGAAAAAGGTTTTGTGATACTTTAGTGTGCCACAGGTCGACCAACCCTGCTTTATATCATAGTGCAAACTATGGCCCCAAAACCTTGATATATTTTAGTTATTAATTTTAATTAGATATTTTTTTGACATTGGTCAGACAGTAGATGACACATCACTGCTAGAATAAATACATAGTCGAACCTATCTTTCTTGAAACCTATTTCTTGAAAAATTATATCTCAAAGAAGAAAGAAATTATTACATTTGCTCTACTAAATCATTTTTACCTCTCCGTTTCAAAGTAATTTTCAAAAAAACTCTTTATCTTGAAGGCCAAGCCATGATGATAGTATGATAGTGAAAAGAAACACTGACATTCTTTTCCACATAAATCTGGTTTTTTTTTCCAAATGTGAAAGAAACTGATAAGAAAGGATTATTCATATTATAACCCATTGTGTTGATAGATCTTGTAAATCATAGGCAAATACTATTATTGACTGGGGGGTGGATACTATGTGGATGGCTTGTTCAGCATGGCGAAAAGTCAGCCAACAGAAAATTCAGAATTATATCAAGAAAGCTTTATTTGGAACCAGTCATCTCTGGACATGAAGGATCAGCTCTTCAGATTCACTTGAATTTCAATGATTCTCAGAGCAATGCTGAAGATGGAATTTCAGAACATTGGGACATTACCAAGAACCACTTGAATCTAAAAATTCCAATTTTGGATTTTTGTGGAAACTGGTAGTGTTTACTACATAAACTTTCTGCACCTTAACTGATACAGAAATTATTGTTAAATGTATGGCAGACTCGGTTGATGAAAGTACAGATGATTCAGGAGGAACTAGAGAGAGTAACAGTGAAAAATGCTGAACATCCTGTAAAAACACTGCACCATTTTGTGGAGCAAACTGAGAAGGCAGGACCTGAAATATTTGCAGCTCTTGCTAGTACAGATGACATTGTGAAGGCTCAAAGAGCAAAAAATATGCATCAATCTAGCTTATGGGTTATTTTAAATAAGGGGTGTAAATAAAATTGAATTGAGCAAAAAAAAAATTTGAATGTATTTTAGTGTATTTACATATAGTGTGATGATTGTGTAGCTTAAACCAATAATTTCATTAGTATGTAGTAAAATATAGTAGCCTATGGTATTTTTAGTTTTTATCAATCAAAGTTCTTGCTATTTTTGGCATATTTTTTCTTCCTTACGAAAAAAAAAACTATCTCAAATTTTTTTTAGGCCTGTCAGTTTTGAGATAGAGAGGTTTGACTGTATATGATGAGTCATTTGCTTGCAGACATATTGAAAAGTTGACTACTGTATACAATATTTTCATACCTCAAATCAATTCTTCCTTTAAATTGATATTTTTTCCCTTAAAATTCCTCTTTAACGTAGAAAACACACGATCATTATTTTTACATTTTTTAAACACATGCTCAGTATAATTATTCATGATTCAAATATAATAACTCAAAATTTTTGTTGGAATGTTCAATGAAAGGTTGAAGTTGCTCATGCTGATAACAGACCTCGTAGTTGTGACCAAGATATTACAAGCATGCTTTCAGTTACTCTGGAGGAAAACCATTCTCAAGGAGCCATGAGTGGTGGCAGTGTTCACAGCAACATGACAATGCCTTCATCTGTGTGTGAGTTTTATTCACTTTTATGTTCAATGCTCTTCTGGAAGTCATTTTGATATTTGACCAGTTCCAATGGTAACTTATTTTTTATATGATGCATCATAGTGAGGTTGAGTGTTGAGTCATAGGTAGATGCATGGGGAGGGCTAGCTCCCTTCTTTCAGTGAAAAATTTGTATTATTGGCATAGACAAAGAGGGTGGGAATGTGCATCCTCTCCGTTCACTGTACACACCCTCAGTGATTCACCCCTCCTGTTCCAGGAGCCTGTACCCGCTTATGGGTTGAGTAAAGGATGAATTAATTCTTTTCTTGGTTTCACTGATCAGTGCTATAAATGGTTCAGTGAAAATAACCAAACCTCATGTAAACTGCCACATCTTTTTTCAAGAAGAAGACCTTTTCTTTGATTTTGTGCAGGTGATAGTGCTGGCCCCCAACTATGAAAATAATAAACTGAGGAGGAGAAAAATAGTCTATATAATTTTTTTTTCCTATGGTGCTCAAAGGAAAGGGGGAAAAAAGTATTTTAAACACTGCCTTTTTCTGTTATAAAAATAAAACCATAAGTCCACAGGCTGTTTATGGACAAGTTGGGGGGGGGGAAGACATGCTTGGGTAGAAAAGAAACACAACATAGTCTCTGGGCTCATCCTTGCTGAAAAAAAGAGTTTTTTTAGAGGCAAGATATCTCTGCATTACTGGAATATAAAGTATCAAGTTACGTGAAATATCTTGTAATTGCAGAATAGACAGTTGAATTATATTTATCTAATAGTAACTACATGTATGCATTATGCAAAATTTTGTTATCACATGTCTTTATCAGGTATCCCATTGATATAGCTTTTAGTGATGTTAAATTTTGGTTATTTTAGGTATAGATGATTTCAAGTGGACCCACGGTTCTGTTATGCTGTTGTGTTCAATGTATATTGCTCGTAAAGATCAATTCCAATCTGGTACAGTAAAAAAAAGGGATCTGTGGTCAGATATTGCTCAGCAAATGAATCAGGAAGGTTATCCAGTTACATTCACTGGTTGTGAAAAGAAATGGCATAACTTGATAGCAACATATAAAAAAGTTGTCTTGTATAACAAGAAAAAAACCTGGCCTTATTTGAGAATATTTCAGAAAATTCTTGAAGAACAGGGTAATAGAATGTATCAGAGTTCTTATGATCCATCTATACCTGGAAGTAGTTACAATAAGGTAAGTGAATCCACTGATAATTATATTGCCATAAGCAATGAGTTATTGAATCTGCATACTTGTTTTTCCAGTCGTATCTCAAAACCACACCTATTTATTGTTTAATCAATTTTTTCTCCCCCATATTGAATATCCTCTCATATCATAATCTAAGTTCTGTATCTTTAGGCTGGGATAACACTATAAAATTTTGATAAAACATCTTTTACAAAACTTGAAAAAAAACCCAATGAGCAGACCTGCCAACTCTCCGGTCTCATTTTCTTTGCTCTCCGGAAATTATAGAAATTTTTCCTAATTTTAGCAGAAAAACTACAAACATAAATTTTACTTGCGTCATTTTTGGCATATGCTTTAGGATGAGGAATAAACTAGAGTTGTTATATATGTATATATATGATGATCACAGGCGGCAATAATTGAGCAGCACTTGACGGACAGGCAGTTTTTTCAACAAAGAAATGTTAAAACTTGTTTCCATGTTTCCTCTGTTAAAACAGCACATGACTGATAATTTGTTGTGCATTCCTTTATTTCAGTGCACATGCTAATTATGCTCATCTGGCATCAGCCTAAAAACTGATTTAATTTTTTTTCTATTTTATGCCTGATGTTTTGGCAAACCAGTTCATCGGCTCATGCAAATTTTTCGCTCAAGAACAGTAGATTCTGCTTATATGTAGACTGCCTGCCCTGTTTCATTAGTTCTGTCATGCTGTCAAAATCGTCTGCAGTGACCTCAGCCACTTTTCTAGATAGGTTATTATTTAGTTTGGTGTGGCACATCACGGCCGGTCTGGATTCTGCTTTACATTAGCGACTGCGATTGCTGAAGGTTACAGCATGTACAGTGATCTATAGGGGCTCTGTGCAGCCACTATCGTGTGCCAACCACATGATATAAAGCTTGAGCAATATGGCTGTATTGAAAATAAAACTTACGGACATTCCAGATAGCATAAAAATTGCACGGCAAATGTTTTGCATTATTATATTCTGCTCAGGGAAGTACACAGGACCTACTTGGGGGAAGGGAATACTTTTCTTTAAATAATTGATGAAAAAAAATTATTCTCCCACAAAAATGAATAATTTTTTTTTTTTTGATCAGGGCTATGGTGGCAGTGAGGGCGGCTCCTGGTTGAATCTCCAGATTTCTGAATTCCAAAAGTTGGCACGTCTGCAATTACCCTATTGATTACATTCATTCGAATGTAATGCTTATTGGTTGCATTTTTGCACAAGTTTTGTAAAAGATCTTTGATCAAACTTTCATAGTATAGTCCCGACCATATTGAATATGCCGAAAAAAGACAGAATAGTTATTCATAAAGTCAAGTTTCAAGTTTTATGCAGTTTTGTAGTAGAATAAATTTGTTGGAAAAATTTCATTTAAAGCATTTTCATAACTTAGCATCTGTGTTTGTGAACAGGGATTGATTTGAACACCTTTTTAACAATTTGATTTTGTAAGTTTATAATATTATGCCAGATTTTATTAACCAGTTATTTTATTAATAACAGGTTCCATATGAAAAACTCCCACAAGTTTTCTATGTATTGTACATTTTTTATTCCATATTCATTTTTTATATTTTTTAATGTAAATTTCAGTTAATCTTTTTTTTTTAATTTTTAAGGCCTGTCCAGATAATTCTATGTGCAGAAAATTACCGGTTAAGCAAGATATGAGCTTGATGTCACCAGAGGAACAAGCCTTATATGGAGACAATTTGAACAACAGCAATGATTCAAGTAAGTAATTCATTTATCATTTCATTAGTCCAAAACTTCAAAAACTTTTCTGAATGCATTTAATATCCATAATGTATTATAATTGATATCATTTGATAATTTTATTCACATGAGGGCTAATTAGACCAAGACCCTGAAGTTCCTTACTGATTCTGGATTGCTGTGTTCAACAATTTCTGTTTTCATGTCTTCTCAAGAGGGTTGGTGGTGGTGGAGGGAAGACTTCCTACTGTAGCAATGTGCTGTAATGCTTTGGTTTCCCCTTTCAATATAATCAAGCCCTCGAAAAATTGAATGAAAAATGGATATTTCAGGCAGTGATGCATCAGATGAAATATCTTGTGTATGAAGTCAAAATATGCTTGAAAGTTTTAAAATTGCTTGTCTTGCTGGACATTGCTTGTAAGGGTAGCTGTATTTAAGCTATATTTGGCATCCATCTTTTTAATGGACATCTTTTTTCAGCCAACTTGTTGGGTTTTGGTGGTTGTTGCTTTGTTGTGGCCTTTGCATTTGTATATAGAGTCAAAATTTGTTAAAAAGTTTCTGTTCATCTTGTGAATCACTCATAAACCGAAGTTCCACTGTACCATCGATTTCCTCATTCTCTTAGTGCCATTGATTTTTCATCCTTTTAATTTATCACATATTGAGCTTTATTGTCTATGTTGTCATTTTACTTTTATTTTAAGTGTGCCCGGCAGATCCCTCCCATTTTATTGTGCTTTTGAATTTTTTTCTGTATTTAACTATTTTTTTGGTATTTAATACTGTTTTGGTATTTTATGTAATAGGAAGCACTTCTAGAACAATATCATGTGTTTTCTTCCATATAACAACTGATTTTATTGTATTTTTTCTCACCTCTTTCTTCCTCACCCTCATCTATCTCATTCTAAAATTTTTGTCATTTTATATTCATACATTTTTCCTCCTCTTTGCTTTGGTTTTACATTTTGGATGAATCAATTTTATCATTTGTATTTTAGCATTGTTTCAGTTTGTACTTGATTCTTGTTTGCATTGATTTGTACCTAGTGTGAAATTGGTCTGCTGGCTTCTCATAGGTCTGGTTCATAAATAAATAATTATGATAATGACTGAACAGATATATTAAACTTTTGATGCATCTGAACATTCTTTATTACTGTAGGCAAGTATCTTATAGGCCTGGGCTGCAGTGTCCTTAATTAAATTTCAATTTAAAAGAATAATTATTATAGATAATTACTTAAGATTAACAGATAATTACACACTAAAAATTAATAATTTTAATTAGTAATTATTAAGTTGCCTGTCTTCCCCACACATCATAAACTATAAAATTTGTATTTGAAAATATCACTGCGTATTTAGTTATTTGAGGTTGTCCTCCTAAAACACTAAACCTCAATCTTGAATTGGAGCAATGTGAAGTACTTTTATGTTACATTCAGAAAGCATATCAAAAGAGGGGAAAACAGAAAATTGACAAGATTAACAGTTAGAAAATGGATTCTGAACATAATCAGATTTATATGGGAAGATACCCATCAAATTTGAAATTATTTGAGTTATGCTAGGTTCATTCTGAAAGAAAGTAGTCTAAAAAAAAACCATTGATCTCAATTAGATAGTTAATTTAAATAGATTGGTTAATTTTGATTTTTTTCATATATTTTCAAATATTGATTTCAAAAATAATTTTATATTCTTTTTACATGGTGATTATTGGTTTTTTTGCTCTTCTTTACATAGTGGACGACTTCAAGTGGACCCATGATTCTGTGATCTTACTTTGTACCTTATACAAAGAGAGGCGTGATGACTTTCTTTCAAATACCGTCCGGAAGCGAGACCTTTGGACAGAAGTAGCAAATGAAATGAATGTTCAAGGATACTGTGTCACGTGGGTACATTGTGAGAAGAAATGGTATAACTTGTATGCTACCTACAAAAAAGTGACAGACCACAACAGAAAGCGTGTGCGCATCTGGTCTACTTGGCCTTACCTGCAGCTTTTCCAGGACATTTTTTGCAAGGAGGGCACCCTGAGAGAACTTCCTCCACCCACACCAATGATGAACAATACCTATGAAAATGAAGGTGGTGCTCAACACGAAGTGTGCAGCCCATCTCCATCGAACTCGGATCGAACTTGTGATCTCTCTCAAGAACACATGGTGAATCATCGACCTCCAGACAAGCGCCAGCGAATGGATTCTCCTCCAGTGTGGTTTTTGGAATACTGTGACAGACAAAGGGAGCAGGAGGAAAGGCGCCACATGGAAACCGAACAAAGGCATAGGGAATTGATGGATGCTATAATGAGAGGCAACGAAGCTGTTAAAGAATTATCAGATAATCTAAAAATGTTTTTAAATAAGTGTTTGTGACTGAATTTTTTTGTTAAAGAATTTGAAAAGCCTTATATTCTTGGCACTATAAGTAGATTGTAAAAAGAGCACGTTGTTTGATGAGTGATTTACATTGTGATGATGCAAATTTATTTTTCATCTGGATGTAGCAGCTGGACTGTTCCAAAACACACATAACATTTAAAAATGATGAAAAATTCACATCAATCAATATTCCAAGTTTATTGAAATGTGAGATTTTTTTTTTTACACAAAGGACTATAATGGAAAAACTTAGCTCCCAGTGAAATAACCTCAAATTTTTAGTCACAAACATCTAAAAATTTTATAAATTTTCCGCAGTATTTGCTGCAAAAATATTTTTCTCTTCCTTATTGTATATGTTACTGCCAAAGTCTGAAAATTCGGCCCAGTTGACCTGGCCTATGTTCGAATTTCAAACTTTTGCCGGGCTTTGGCCAGTCCCTATACATCTATCTTTAAGACATCGATATTCTGATTCCTTTGACCTTTAGGAGTTTCTAACCATAATTATCACAAAAAATATGGCAACATATGTGATAACCCAAAATTATGGGGATCGATATATAGGGCTAGCCAAACCTGCAAAAGCCCAAAATTTTGACATTGGCCGAGTAAATTGGGCTGGCCAGTTCAGGAACTAGCCAATTTCAGGCTTTAGCAGTAATTCATATACTGATTACATTGCAGATCAAGAACTTGCTATCGTTCCATTAAATAGAAAAAATATAAATCAGATGAGCATTATAATTTTATTTCTGAGAGAATGTATTTCATAGTCCAAAAAAAGTTATGTTGTTGTCTGATAGTCAGAAAAACAATTGAAATTTAGTTGATTTTTGTATGAATCTTTTTTTTTTTTTTTATTACAAAGAGGATGGAAAAGTGATCAGGAGAAATCAAGTCTTACATATATATTTTTCTTATCAAGTGATTTCAAATGATCATTTTTCAATAATGTGTTACATTGGGTCAAATCATATTTTGTTTTAATTTCTCAATACCTTCTCATCCGTGATATTACTACAGCATGCAAAATCAAAACAAAGAGAAATAGTTATGTTAATGAATCAGAATTTGTGTATTTGGGGAAATTTTCTAAAAAAAAAACCACAATTAAATATAGATTTTATCTCAAATTTTTATTGGAAGATGTGGAATTACTGTCTCACACGATTTGAAATTATGAAGTATCAACAAGTGTGATATCGTATAATTTTTTTTTCTAAAATTCATGTTGAACTGTTGCAACTAATGTTCTGCTGCAGTGATTTTATATGAATCTTACTGTTTTTAAACCATAATTGCTCTAGTTAAAGTGCAACTTGTTATCTACCATATATACTCGTTTATAAGTCAAGTTTTTTGTGTTGCAAAATTTGGTTCTTAATTGGGGGGGGGGGGGGGGGCAATGGGCTTGCACACGGGTCAGGTTTTGCGGAGAAAATATAGACCCCCCCCCCCCACTTCAAATCATATAGGTACATGGCTTCCACACTTCTAGCTTGTTGGACTACTTTAGATGGCGTTACTTATCATTAAAGTGATTTTCGTAGCTATAGATGACATTACTGACCAGTAGAGTGATTTTTGCAGCTATAGACAGGTCTGCAACGAGATGCTTGGTCAGCTGGGGCCAGCACACATTTTGGTGCCTCCCTTTTAATGTTGAAGGAGAGATTAACTGGTGAAATTTGTGCCCCTTTTTTTTCTTGTTCAGTGCCTGGTTAACCAGATCAACTCGAGTTGCAGCCCTTTCGGTAGATGGCATTGGTTCCACCTTCCAGGTTAAACCAAGTGATGAATTTTTCACGAGTTGGTAAAAGTGATCACCCAAGCGGTAACCATAGATTCATTCAAAACATTTCCATCTTTATGCAGTATATGCTGGCAAAAATAGAAAGAGGAAAAATAATGTGCATGTAATGTCTCTTTCAAACTAATATAAAGTTTGAATCACTTTCCATTGTAACTTTTATTGCATGAAAATATATACAAATTTTTCCCCTTTAAAATGCTCTGATTTTCTGGGGTTGGCATAAACACGAGTATGTACGGCACATTTTTTTCTGCTTGATATGAATTATTTTAACGTTCATATTTAGATTTTGTTCAGTAAAGAGATATCTTGGCTAACAAGTATGTTCTAGAGTCATGCTTATTAGCTCAAATGTGATTTCTCATAGTTTTCCAAGGAAAATCTTTCGATTTATTTCAAATCTTTTAAAACACTATAAAGCACTATGCAAAAAATTAAATAAAATCTAACCAAAGGCTTGGTTAGTTTAACCAGAATTGAATAAATGAGAATTTACTGGGAATTAGGTACTGAAGATCTTTTTATTTTCCACTATGTGAACAACCCATTTGAGTCTATAGGTGTCCCTATCTACGGTATAAGTGGTTTGGTCAGCTCATTTCTGTGTGCATGCAAGGGCATAAGCTCCTAGAAAGTCCAGACCGTTGAGTTTGATGCTAAGAATCTTTCACTGAAAAAATTCAAGTTTATGCTCTTTTGTAATGCATGTTCTCTTACCTTAATCTTTCATTTTACACGAAATGGTTCAAAAACTTTCTGAAAGATTAGTGGTGATGCATCTGGAAGAAAATTTTAGAGGATGGACATTAATTTGGAACTCAAGTGACAGTGATTCTGGTGTTGATTGGCACAAATTTCAGCTCGCAATGTGGCTGTGCTAAGTTAGCTTGTGCATGCATATCAATGAAAACATTCACTAGTAAACTCTGTATTCATTAACCAGAGTAGGCTTACCATTACAAAAAATATTTGCTAGCTAAAATATTCATAAGCCAAGCCTTTCATTAGTTGAGGTATCACTGTATTTATTTGAAAATTATGTTTTTTGATGTTCAAGTTCCTCACTCTATTAAGATAAATCTGAATTGAAAATAAATGAAATCTAAGAATGTTTATTTTGAAAACTTGGCGAGATGAAATTAATTTCTAACTCCTGGTTTATATACATTTGACCCTTGATTTTACAAACCTATAACTTATGAACTGGTCTTTTTTCTGTCCCAAACAGCTTGAAGTAGAGCTAAATGTAAAATCTGTTCTATTTTACAAACTCTCATTTCTATAAACTCTATATCTTACGAAGTTCATTTTTCTTATATTTTTCCCCCTGTTATTTTATTCTTTGTTTTGGCCCTCTGAGTTTTTTGTGATCAAAAGTGAAATTTAATTTGGATTGTTCTACGTGTCGTAAGAGTCAATCATCATCTTACAGGTGTTTTACGAACACTTGCCAGGAAGGAGGGTTCGATTGCTGCAGGAGTGACGTAATTCACTTTGGCATTATGACTGAAGAAATGGTATTATATATTAGGTTATTGATAGGCCATTTCTAAGTCAAGAGTCAATTAAACTCTATTTCAGTTAATTGCTGTTCGTCTACTTTCCTCTTTGCAATGTCAACAAAATGGAAAAGATTGTGCTTGACAGTGGGTGAAAACAAAATATTTTGAAAGATATTAATATGCGATCACACACACACTTATACAAAGACAGAAATTTCTAAAAACTACAGGATTCAAATAATTACATTGAGTCTAGGCGGAGATAGACTTGGTCTATCTAAGTCTGGGGGGGGGGGGACACGGTCATTATTACTGGGGGGGGGGGCATGATGATGATGTCAATTCATATACACATTTATACATCAGATCAGTCGACTCCACCTTTGATGCTGCCCCCCCCCCCGTATCTCCGCATTGAGTCCTCTAATTGAAGATCAGCAAAAGATAATTTCTTTGGCAAGTGATTCCAGCTGCATTCCACCATCCTGAAGATAAATATTTTAGAAAGTGAGATTCTCTTTCATGAAATGTTATCATACATCAGTTCTATGGAATCTTATATTTACCTAATTGTGTTGCGATGCAGCAAACAAAAACAATTGATTTTTATTAAAATTATCAATAAAGGTGAATGACCAACTCATTTTTTATTTGTTCCATTTTTTTCATCGTCTCTCCCATTTACAAACTTAAGATTTTTCAACTAATTATTAAGTCTGTGCAGGTTTGCATAAATGAGCGTCGGCTGTAAAAAGTTTTAAAGATTGAATTATTAAGCTTGACTTTAGTTTCTTTAATTAACTCTGCAGAAAAAGGAGGGTTATTTTTATTGATTGGTTTTAAATAATCGAGGATAAAGCCATTTTTATATATTTTTGAATGTATCTTGTCTTTTTAAATTTTTTCATCACCTTGTTGGGCAATTTGCCTGTCATGGCTGGCTTTAGATTCCGTATTTGTATTAAAATTGCATAACACTGTCAAAAAATTTTCAGTTAATACATTGGATAGATTGATGTGAACTGGAAATTGGCAAAAGTATTGATACATACAATTTTAAGAATTTGAGAGGTTTAGATGAAAAATCAGCACTTGTGTGTAGGATTTAACAAACGTTAACAAACTGAAGCTTCACTGAATATTAGAACAAATGTTATTTTATTCTTAGCTAATTTGCAACTGAGAAGGTTTTTTCATACTCAAGTCTAGGCTGACTTCATTCAACTGATTTGTGTAAATATAAATAAATTTCTATATAATGCACAGTATGCAGGAATTGTTTTCCCTTCAAACTTCCACATGCACATATAAAGCATAATGAATAAAAAATAATAGTTTTTAATAAATCACATTGGTGACAACAAAAACAGGGTGGCATAGTTCACAAAATATATCTTGCATATAATGTGAATAGTTATGTAATTGAAACCATACAAAAGAAAATATAATTTTGAAGTATAATTATTTATGAGTCTGTTTGTGGTCATTAAACTTCAATAGTTTTCCCCGTGTTTTACTTTTGTTTTGGTGATTTTTTGTTTCAGAATATTCTTTTCTATGCTCTTTCCGATGATATAAATGTATTATTGAACTGATCATAATGGTTTTATCAAATATTTTTTTATAATTATAAGTTCATATTAATGTTGTGTATAGATTGTGAATCTTTGTTAAGCTTTGTATATGTCTTTAAATATGTTTATGTTTGTCTATGATGCACTTTAGTAATGATTATATGCATATAATTTGTAGCTTTATGTTTCCATATGATTTTTTAAGAAGAAAATTACATAAAACTATTTTGTGTTTGTTCGAACCTGTCTTGTTTTAGTTTCCCCTATTTTTTTAATGAATTATTCCATGAAAATTGTTATGTGGACTGCTTAATAAGTATGATACCTAGGGTTATTGTAGGTCTCTATTGTTTGTGATCTACCAGAGAAAGCTTTTTGAAGCAGCCGCAGACCTGTATGGCCATTAGATGGTATGCCAAATTTACCTTGTGAAGCAATTTACATCCTGACAATATTCTTTTATTAAATTTAGGATTCCTTAACATAATATTATCAAATTTCCAGAACCAACACTATTCAATGCTTTTAACTGAGTTTTATTTCTCTTGCGTTATGTATCTCCCTTAAAATACCATAAACACAGACTACTTTTGGCCCAAATTGATAAAAAAATAAAACTTACTTTAATTACTGTAGAAATTTTTTTGGAACTAGTTATTGTAGTTTTTGCTAAGTAGTAGCACTAAGCAAGGCAATGGAGTGCTTTGAATAGTTCACAAATACCCGACTAGGCAGCAACAGTGGTGGGTTTGGTATACTATGATTGCACATGTTTTTTTTCATCTCAAAATTTTCAACTGTATGGGGTTGTACTCCAGCTTTCTGAAGTTAAAGGTAGGTGCCTAATTAGAAACACAATTCAATGCTTTTATTTTTTCCAAAACATTAATTGAAAATTCAAGCTCTGGTAAAAAAAATTTCAAAAATACATTGTATTTTGAGAAGATCATATTTTTGCAAACCTTGGTAATTTGAGTACACTTGGTAATATAATTATGCATTGAATAATTTTATTTATTTTTTAAATGTCTATCCTATTTTTCATGTTTTTGTTTCCAGACTGGAAAGATGGCATATAAATATAATTTTCAGCCTGGAAGTCAAAATTATGCAGACTATTTCATTCTGTGGTTCCCAACTTCGCAGGAATGCGAGCCGATATCCCCATTAAAAAGTCTTGCAACAGAGAGCAACAGACCTACAATGATACAATTATTCAATCATTGCACTTCACTCACAGTTAGAAAAATTGATGGTTAGATGGCAGCACTACGCATAATAAGCATTGCATAGCAACAAACTTCATGTTAGGTTCACAACACGCACATTCCGACACGTACCAATTCGTTAGAAATTTCGCAGAGGAATGTGAAAAAGGTGCATGTATTGTTTAGTAGTAGAATATTTTATGCAAATGACCACCTTCAGAACTGTTAGATGCTGTAACTAAATCTGTTGAAATAAACCAAAGGCAAGCTGCAAATAATTTTAAAATATCTCGAAGCACCATTTAAAAACTTCAAAATGCATTCTTTAGCAAACCACGTCACCTCAAGGTTTTCAGTGCCGAGGAAGAACTATAGAAATAACTTCAGATATCACACTTCCTCCGGAGGTTTGCTTGCCGAGTAGGTGCAATAAAATAAGTTAAGACTTGGCCAGAGACAAACAGTGTACATAACATCATATACACTTTACCTAAACTTGTAAAATTTTCAGGAGTCGATCTTACTTCAGTCTGCTAACGAAGATAATCGATAATTCAAATGAAAAGCACATGATCCAAATAATAAAAATCTTTTAGTAATTAACCTAATAATTAATTATGGTTTATGAACAATTTTTTTCCCATCCATCACGGAACACGGATTATACTTCAGTTCACTGATATCAGGTCAAAAATAGATAAGTTATCGGAGAAAATAAAAGGGGAAAAATATTCTTCTATATATTTATTTAAAAAGAAGAAAAAAAGTGAATTTTCTGGATTTACTGTCGTCTCTCAATTGCAGTTATTTTTTTCTCTCTCATTTTCTTCTAGTTAAAGTCCTTCATTACTTGAACCATGACAAATGTTGAAGCTCCTCGTGCTCCCGTGAAAATAATGAGCCATTATCGGTGTTCATGGACGCCGCCATTCCTTTTTTTGCTCCTATGTATCTTATTTTTTTCCTATCCACTTTTCTGAATCCATTCCAATCTATTCTTTATTTTTTCTTACTATTATTGTATTTTTCTGCTCACCATGTGCAGAAAGGATCATTATCTTAATTGGTAATGGTGATGAGCGACGACAATTGAGTAGCAAGCGACGAGACATTCGGGCTATTATCGAAAAATATGTAAGGCTATCGGCAAAAGTTGATGCTCGTTTTCGTTCATGCGAGAATTACCGTCATTTCACTCGCACTCCGCCATCGCTCCTTTTCTGATTACACATACTGCTCGGCATATTTGTGAAATATCGGAGCTCATATATTCGTTAAATTAGCTTCCTAGAAGTAGTATAAGAAGTGGAAGAAGCTGCTTCTCTCTTTTCCAATCCGTACTAACGATCTGGTGGCGTGACTGAGTTCTTGTTAACGGCACCAGTGTTTCGTCGAACAAGCCACAGCCGTTGATTGGCATGCGATTAAGAGCGATCAAAGCTTTAATGACCCCCGAAGAAGAACGCGTCTATACGCGAGTGCATTCAATAAATTGCCTTCACTCAATTATTACTATCTCTCGCATGGAGTTTTTTTCCTCCCTTTCAATATCCTTGGTTTTACATATAAATGTCTGGAATGACTCCAAGACACGCTAGTTGTATCTATTAAATGTGAGAATCATTCCTTTATTAACTAACCAGAGATGATTCTTGAGAATTTGTTCTGTAGAACGATACATTCGCTAATTACATGACGTTTTCTTCTTTGTCACTAAGACACTTGATAATGATTGAAGAGGATCCAAATATGTTAGCAAGCTATAAGCAGGTACAGTATAATCTTGAACGTGTCATATTCTGAATGTGTCACCGCTTGGATTTCGATATTCTGACTGTTTTCTCTGGTTTCAATTAGAAACTTCATCAATGAAATATCTTTTATTTCATAGCACAGTGATACCTCGGCTAACAAAGGTGATTCATTCCGGAATCACGTTCGCTAGCCGAAAAACGATTTCCATGGGTAATCATTTAATTCGTCCCAGATATGGCTCAAAATTTACAGATAAGTATTTTTGAAACACCAATACTGGCCCAAGCTAAAAATGGCCAGCTCCAAAACTGGATGAATGAGAATTTATAGGAAGGTGAAAAAACACTGGAGATGTTTTTATTTTTCACTATGAACACACAACCAACACCGGCTTTAATCCACTAAAGCTGGTGTTGACATAATCCAATCGAGTTCGTAGGTGTCCCCATCCATTTGTGATTTGGTCAACTCATATCTGCGTCTGATAGATGCAGATAGAAAAGTTCCTAAAATGTTCAGTTTGATGCTGAGTCTTGCGCTGAAAGAATACGTGCTCTGGAAACGGCTGCCTTTTTTTCAATGCATTTTCTATCAGTCCGGGATTGCACTATAAAAGTTGGATAAACGATCTTTTACAAAACTTGAAAAAAAAACAATAAGACTATTGGATACATTCACTCGAATGTAACCAATGTGCAAGATGTAAAGTGTAGCGAGGTGTATGGTAATTGACTTTCACATACAGGGTGATTAAGAAAGAATCATTCGATTTGGAAATGATTCTATACTTGAAATCGACCATTAACAAAAATTGTTCTTAAAAACGAGACACATTTTCACCCTCATATTCTAATATATCACTAGAGCTCGAAAATTTAGGCATTAAAAACGGTCAAAATAGGCAGGCTAAAAGACACTAAAAATGTTTAAAATAGGCATTTAAAAAAAGTACGATTAATGGAAAAAAGGAAAAATAACTAAAAGCTGTGTGATATTAAGATAAAAAATTGACTGCACCGATTGGATCTGCTTTTCAATGATAGATTATAATAGCTGGTGCGGCAATAGGAAAAAAATGTATACAGAAAAATTATAATCACAAATAGGAAGTCCATGCCGATGAAAATGTTAAAATAAATTTACAATTCAGAATTAGTTTATAATTACAAACCGGAAGATAATCTCGAGACAAATGTAGTCGATCCTGCTTGGGATGTTTTTTTTAAAAAAAAGAGAAAAATAATAATGAAAAAACGTTGAAAGCGAGAAAACGGGAAATTTCGATGAATATTAGTGAAAGTAGGAACAACAAAAATAAGTCGTACTAAGCGGGGATAACGTACTGTGGAAACTTTATAAGCAGGATCCACTGTATACAAATGACGCCAAAAGAAAAGCGTGGGAAATCTTTGTCGAAAATTATCCAGTAGAAATCAATGCCTCTCGTCATTGCAGAAATATCAGCGTTAAAGGTTTCGGAATACATAGTGTTTTTGGAAAATTTATGTATCAAACGAAGGGAATGTGTTAGCCATAGCCCCCACATCCTGAGGCAGGGCCCCTAGGCTGGGATCTTTTACGGGCCCCCCGGCCAGACTTTTATGAGGCCCCCTTTATGATGAATTTATAGCGTGAAAAAACAAAAAAATGATTAAAATCCTCCCGGGCCCCAGGGCTGGAGCCTTGTCAGCCCACCCCTTGTGGGGGCCATGGTGTTAGCATATAAAAAAGTGTATTCTTGGTCGAAATTTTTACATGTGTGTATGTGCCCTGGGCATGCTAGGCAATTTTCCCACAGTCTCATTTCCTACAACTCTACAAATAAATTACAATAGGCATCAAGTTTTTTAATGTTATTTTATATCGTGGTGAACTGAACTAACTTTAACTGACTTCAACCATAACCGCGAAATATACGTCATCGCCGACTAAATACTACCGAATTTTATTGTGCGCAAGAGTGTGATTATAGTGCACGCGTGTTTCCGATTCTGGAAACCCGCGTCGTTCCCGATTGGTTAAAAACCCGAATTTCAAGCACAAAAAAGTTGAAATTCGGGTTTTTAACCAATCGGAGACGACGTTGGGTTTTCAGAATCTGAAACGCGTGCACTGTAATTGCACCCTTACGCATTGCATTAGTTCATCTGTCTAACCATCATTCGGTAGTTAATTAATCATGTAATTGAGTTCTGAATATTTAATCTTCTGATAAGTTAAAAGTAATAATTCCGAAATTGATTTCTCTGATGAAAAAACTATAGGATATTAAAAAATAAGAACCAGAATTTGTACGTGCAAAACTAGAAAGTAATATTCAAAGACAAAGATAGATGACGCTAAAAACGAAATTAAGTTATACAGGCGTGCACAAAACCGAAACTTTTAAAGAAAATTTGTCAAGCGACAAAAATAAAATTAAAAATTATATTAACCGATATTTCACGGCCTCTCAAATTTCCCTGCGATTGAGTTCAACTGTAATAAATTTTATTCAGAAAGCAACCTAAAAACACAATCTTTTTCCAAAAAACCCCCGCAAGAAAAACAGATAACTGTATTTTTATATTATGTATTTGTTGATTCAAAAATTAATGTCTTAAGTCGAAAGCAGATGACGCTAGTAACAACTTTTCTTTGGTATCCGAACCAACAAATTTTCGTGAAAGCTCTTTGAATTTCTAAACCAAATTGCACATAATTTTTATATACGATTACTGGTTACTTAAATGACATGCTTGCAAAGTTTCAAAATCCCTCCCCCCCCCCCCCATTCTACCACTGACAATGAAGAAAATCAGACTGGGGGCAATCGACTTGTTGCGGGAAAACACGTTTAAAATTCAAGCCCTTCTATATGGAGGGAAATCGGCCGAGTCCCTTAATACTAAGGGTTGAGAATTAAAAAAAAAAAAATTCTGTTGAAGTTCTCAATGCTAAAACATTCAAGTTATACAGAATATAGCCTCTAAAAAATTCATGAATAAACAAACATACAACAATACCGAAATAGGAATATGCGACAGGAAAAATTAAAATAAAGCATTTGTACAAAAAAGTTTGAAAATAGGCCAAAAACAACAACCCCAAAAAGAAAAGAAAAACAAACATTTATGGCATTTTGCTTGAACTTCCATTCCCTATACTTATCATATTGTTTTAAATTTTTTAGAAATGTACAATTTTGAAATCGGTTGATTCTGAGTCACACTGTATAAGTATTGACTTGATATATTGATTATTGTACAAGTAGAATTTGATAAAATTATACTGCATGATACACGGCAATTGCCTCAGTTGAGTAAAGGCATTTTTTAGTTTTGACATATTTTAAAAATCAGAAGAAATTACTTATTTAGACGTTTTTATTTTGGACCTACACTTTGGGAACCACTGGCATATAATCGGAAACACGTGTACGTAATTTCAAATAAATCAATGGTTAATTCATATTTTTTATATTTTTTACTAGAGCACAGTTTTTGAGGTTTTCTGAGCATTTTAGAAGGTATGAGACCCCTAATAATTTAGTACATGTAAAGTAAAAGCCCAGAGAATGGTACCTTATTTCCCTGCGGAAAGATATCAAGGGGGGAAAAAGTAGCATAAAACATCAAATTTCTTATTGTGGATTATACAGGGTAAATGCTCAAGTCTCTTTCCCGTAAATTACTGCCGAACCGTTGATACTAGAGGCATACTTCCAATTAGAAAAAGTATCCAAATAACGTGTAAACTTCAGAAGCGTGATTCATATTGAAAGGGGATTTACGGTTATGTATTAAAAAATTAGTTTTTTATTTCAAGTTCAAATCAAGTCTTGTTTGTCACCCTGTCTTAAAAAACCCAATTAAAAAGATGGCACCCCATCTTTACTGAGCTCATCAAAAATTCAATGTTTATTTGCTTTATTCAATATTTGCTGTTATATTTGAATTCAGAAATCACTAAAAATGAGGGAAAAGAACCGCAAAAACGAATTGACAAGATCATTCTATGCTTCTTTCCCCTCATTTTCAGCTATATTTCTGAATTCAAATATCTTACCTGTTAACGCGAATTTTTTAGTTTGGCTCAGAAAAGACTAGGTGACATTTTTCTCTAATTTGGTTTTTAAGAACAGAGTGACCAAATGAAAAGTTTTGCTTTCAATAACTATACAACCTCTTGGAAGATGTATCTGAGGTCTACACCTAATTGGAAGTATGCATCTAGGGCAGTGTTTCTCAGCCTTTTTTTTCCACCATGCCCCACCAAAGAATGTTGTAAAATCCTTATGCCACCCCTCCCCCCACTATAAAAGACACACCAGGTGGTTGGAACATACTGCCCAAGATGATCGAAAATCGGAAAAAAGTAGTAAAAAAAAAAAAAATTTTTTTTAATTTAAAAATTTTTTTTTTAAAAAAACGCTGTTACAATCTATTTTTTGTAGATTTGAAACTCTTTTTGAAGGTTAAAAACTCCAATTTTTTTTTCCTTTGAAGAGATTCTCTCTGTGCTCTTCTGAAACTTTAAATTAGCCTCTCTGTGCGCTACCTCCCCCGCCCGCCCGTAATCCATGTGGCGGAAGCCCAAAACCTGGAAAGTCCTATAACTTGAAGACCAAAGCCTTATAACCTGGTCTGAAAAAAACATCAGTTTTCAACCTTTAACACAGTGCGGGCCAAAAACAAATTTCCATCAAGCCCAATGGCCAATAAATCATGCTGTGATATCTTGATTTTCGCAGTAGCGTCTTAATGGGAAAACCGAACAGAATTATTTTTTCATCCAATATATGAATTTTCATAAATCATCAGTGCTCTCTTAAAAAATCAAATTGCCCCTGAAAAATCATATTTCCCCCCTGTGGGGCGTGGGCCCCACGTTGGGAATCCAGGATCTAGGGTCAATGGTTAGCGAGTAAAATACGGCAAGGGGAGTTAACTATCTACCCTGTATAGTGCTCCGTATTACCTCTGCAGCTTTTTTTCCCTTCCAGATATTAGAATGGAGATGAATGTTTAAAAAATTAGTTTAAAATACATTTTTTCAACGACTAATATACAACGTATAAACAACGTTTAGTGCTGTAGTGGTGGGTTGGTAAGATACGGGGTTAGAGATGGGAAGAGTTCAGGTGAGAATGGGTTCAAACCCACCCACCTCCAAATAATTACACTTTGCCGCTGTGGTGGTCGAGTGGTTATAGTGCCGGACTCGTGATGCGAGGATCCGGGTTCGAACCCCACAGTGGTGGTCGGCTGAAGTTGGTTTTCTGTGGTTCCCAACTTCAAGGCGCAAATGCGAGCCGATCTCCCCGTTAAAAAGTCTCGCCACAGAGAGCAACAGTCCTACAACGGTAAATCATTCAACCATAACACTTCACTCATAGTTAGTAAAACTGGGGGCAGATGACAGCACTACACATAACAAGCATTACACAGAAACAAACTATACGTCAGGTTGCACTACACGTACACGCACATTCCCGCATTTACTGATTCGTTGGGGGGTGCCGCGGGGGGGGTGCATGTGGGGTGTAGCAGTAGTAGGTAGGGGCTCGGGGATCCATGATGTTCTTAAGTCAGCCACCTCGTTGGGCGGTTTGCCTGTTGTGGCGTTGTATTTGTATTTGTATTTAAATGAGAGCAGAAAATCGATTTCCCCCCTTTTAAAAAACGTGACAAATAACCCCATTCATTTCTTATGATTTCATTATTGATGAATGAAATTTTCACTTGCGGATTCTATACCACTGAGAACAAATATTCTACGTTGTTTTAAATTGTCTATAGATGTATTTTTAATATTGTACCCTTAATAAAATTACTGCAAGCATTCACCATTTTCGTATTTCAGATCGAATTCGATAGATATGTGACGGCAAATGTAATAAATCGGTTATAATTCATAACAGGTAATTATGCATACTTACGAATCGTCTTAATAAGTTTGATAAATTTATCACTTTTTCACTGGTGAATATGCATAATACCCAAGTGTCGTTTATAATTTTGTTAAATACTAAAAGAATTGTCACTTTTAGCGGAGATTATGCATAATAACCAAGTTTCGTTGGCAAATTTAATAAATATCTGAAATTTATCACTTTTACTTGTGATTATGCATAATACCCTAGTGCAATTGGCGAATTTCATAAATATGAAAAAAATTCGGAGTCTAGTATATTTGATGAATATGGTGGGACCCCGATATATCGATAACAAATTTTGCCGTCGTACCCAGATAGAATGATGCAATACATTCATGAATTATTATGTATAGTATGTCATACGATTACTAACGACGCGACTCTTTTACTGAGCAAGGTAAAAGATAATTTTCACCTGTGAAAACTAAATTTAATAAGTATCTTAGTACTTATTAAATTTACCAATGATGTTTGGGTAACTATGCATAATCGCCGGTAAAAGTAATTAATTTAGGGAAATTTATCAAACTTAGCAAAATGATTGGTAAGTATGCATAATAATAGGCTATTATGTATAATAAACGCGTTTATCACATTTACCATAACAGATACAATCCGTAGCACCTAGTAGATGACAATTAACACTTAGATATTTATTATCTTCAACTCCATTATAGGTCCGTTCCATTGCATTGCGGACAGATTTTATTAATGATAATCGTAAGCTTGGAATCCCTAGAATCCCTACGATTTTCCCTTGAAATCTAATCAAAAACATATTAGAATCATTGAGCGACAGTTTTGAATTGGCTTAATTTCAAGTGAGATTAATAATAAATGGATGACTTGCGAGCGGTACTACAGATGATATGAGAAACATTCAGATGAAGTTTCTGATTCTTCGTAATGTTAATCTGTCAAGATTACATAGCGTAAGCGAGGGATGATGGCAATAATGATGCAATAACAATGCCCAAGTTTAAGTGATGTCTTCATTAACAAATCACGTCTCTGCTCGTTGATTTCTTGACTTGAGATGGAAGAAAATAACGAGAGTGAACAAACAACTCTAGCTCTACGAGATGTTGATTAGAGAAGCGTGCTCCAATATATCAATTATTCTGTAGAGTTTTCTCGAATGACGGTGATCTCAGAATTTATCGAGATTCAGGGAACTCATTCGAGCAAGGTCGTACGCAGGGGTGTGATGTACACCATTATTTTGTGCACAAGAAATTTTTTCTAGAGAAATTTTGAGTTACAAATCTTCAAAAAGAATTTGAATCGACAAAAATAGATTAAAATAGTATATAAAAAGTACAGTGAAACCTCAATATAACGATATTCTGCGGATCAAGAAAAAATATCGTTGTAGATAGAGTACCGTTATATCAAGAGACAGCATTATCATCAGTCATTATCAAATTTATGCTTTTAGCATCTTACTGAATTGGCGTTGTTGATACCACCATAAAATGCACTTATAAGAGCGTTTATTTGCAAAAAAAATTTTATGTGATTAATTAATTATTAAAATTCAGTTTGCTGGACAAACTGCAAAGTGGTTTACTTAACAACACTTCTGTGCACAACACAAAAATACCTTCAAAGCAGCTTCATTTACTTTTCAGGACGGTAGATACTGCAAAATACCGATGTTATTTGGGTCCAAGTAAACACTCTCGGAAGAACAAAAACTGATGAAGAATTTAAAAATATATCGGAGGTGTTTTGAGTGAAACATAGATAATATCGTTATGGGGGGGGGGGGGGTTATCGTAGTCGTTGTATCGAGAGGAGTTTAACATTAGACTATAGGTAATCCTTAACAAGATTTCTTGTTAAGAATTACTTATCTTCTCTTCATTAAACCAATTATTTATTTGTCTCGTACATGATCGCGCACTACACATATTTTGTAATAATTAAATTAAATTAAAATAAGTGTGAAGAAAGGATTAAAAAAAAAATCATTATCAGTCTTGTAATGTTTGGCTTTCTTAACACGTATCAACATGTGCAAACAAAACCAACATTACGATTCGAATTCACCATCCTGGACCATAGTTCAGTTAATCAAGTAATTAATTGACGGATTATCATATTTACCAATACGAACTTGGGATTATACATGATCACAGTTGAATATGATTAATTCCCTATTTATGAACAAAAACGCGCAAAAAAATCGAGAGTGTCCGCTATTTCACGGGACCGGGGATCAGAAAAGTGTCCGTTAACGGGAGTTGTCCGCTAACGGGGAGTGTCCGTTAAAGAAGGTTTCACTGTATTCTGAAAACTCCTGGATTTTATGTATTTATATATGCATCAATGATAAAAAAAGGCCAAAATATGTAAATGCACATACACATTTGCATATAACCTGGGCTTTAATAATGACTATTAAAAGTCATATTTGAATTATTATTTCATGGATTATTATATGAATGATAATCAAATGCTTTATTCACAAATAACTATAATATTCACTAGTTGAAAAAAAATGATAAACTTTAAAATATAAACCTTATTTTTGTATTACATGGGAGCTGCAGTCAGAATTCCAGAGACCTTCTGTCAGCTAAGATTCGACACCAAAGAAAACACAACATTATTTTCTTTGTAAAACCATGACTTCGGAAGAGAGAACATACATACTTCGATAACCATATATTTTCTAGAAATTTCTTTCCACAAAAAGAAAATAAGTAAATAAAATATGCAAAATTGAAGTGAAAGTGAAGAAGTACGACACTGGATCGGTGAGAAAAAAAACAATTGTTATTGGAAAAAAGAAATATAAGAAATAAATAAAGAAGCTGTAGACAGGATGGAGAAAAGATTAGAGACTTTTTCCGGAAAGGAAACAGCACTTTGCTGTCAAACTTAGTATGATTTAGTGCCGTTTATAGAGAAGCTATCATTTTTTTCTTCTTCTGGCAAGTATATGTGTTGAGCGGAAGCCCAAGATGAAATGAAAGCCCAGACATTGGCGACGTAAACTAAAAAGAAACGCTACCAGACATGATGGTTATTTTCCTCGAAAAGAATAATATCTAGTCAAGACAGTTCAGTTCCCTTAAGTTGAAAATAAGGAAGACCCAGAAAAACAAGACTTTTATTTTTTTGTCAGATGTATTTTCAATAACATTTTTGGAATGAAATAGAATTGATGAATACAGTTTTTGGGATTTAAAGTTATAGTAAGTTATTATTCAAGATACCGGAACAGTTATTATTCAAAGTATCATAAAATCCTCGTGAACGCATAAATGTCAGTAATTGAAAATGAGTTTTCCGTAGATCGAAAAATTAAGAGCACCAGTTATGTATATGCTATACAGCCGAATGAATGAATGGACGCCAGAACTTTGCCACTGGACTTATCCCGTTGCCGAGATCTCTTCCAGCCCAGCTTCGTGGCAGAGTCTGTAACACTTTATTTAGTGTCAAAAAAAACAAAAAAAAAACATACAAACTTTTTTACAACATATTTTCCCCGGACAATTGGGTACTGCCGCGATTAACAAATTTTGTGGTGATTACAGACGAGATGGGATTAGGAGTTGGAGAAGTTTCGGTGTTTAGTTAAGATGAATGTACACATATTAGAATGGAGGTATGTTTTAAAAGCAATTGAGCCCCCCCCCCTCCCCCAGCCATCTCATCTGTTATCTTACACTTGCCATATTATATACACAGGATACAAAAAGAAAGAGAAATGAGAATCTTATTGTGAAATAATATATATCCATCGGAGCGAGTCATCTCGCTTAACACCTTATTGGTGAGCAAATGGGTTTGATAACTTGCCTTGACTAGAAGCCAGCATCAGTTTTATTGGGTTGAGTTCACTCGCTCCGGTGGATTTAATGAAAATATACAAAATAGAAGTATTGTGTGGGGGAATATATACAATTAGGGAGCACCCGTGGCATCTCGCTTAGCACCTTATTCGGTGAGCAACATGAATCCGACAATATGAGTACGCACGTGTGTTGTGGACATGCAATGCATGGACAACTTGAATGGAGGAAAGAGAAATACACACATTCATATATATGTTACAGCCAAAGCCCAAAATTGGCCATTTCGCGAAGTGGTCGGCGAGATCGTGAATTGGCCAGTTTTATTGTAAATTGACGTGACGTATGTCCGAATTTCGGACTTTGGACAACCATTTCGCGAAGTGGCCAGAGCTCCCTGGCTAAAGTCTGATAACAAGGGAGGGATCAAATGAGGGATCAAATCAGGTCGGCTGAAGTTGGTTTTCTGTGGTTCCCAACTTCAAGGCGCAAATGCAAGCCGATCTCCCCGTTAAAAAGTCTCGCCACAGAGAGCAACAGTCCTACAACGATAAATCATTCAATCATAACACTTCACTCATAGTTTGAAAAACTGGTGGCAGATGGCAGCACTACACATAACAAGCATTACAAAGAAACACAAAAAACACTTCACATCAGGTTTCACTACACGTACACGCACATTCCCGCATGTACCGATTCGTTGGGGGGTTCCACGGGGGGTGGGGGGTGGGTGGGCGGGGTGCATGTGTGGTGTAGCAGTAGTAGGTAGGGCCTCCAAAAAATGGCTCGGGGATCCCTGATGTAATGTCTTAAGTCAGCCACCTCGTTGGGCAATTTGCCTGTTGTGGCGTTGTATTTGTAAATTCAAGTTGGCGTATTTTTCCGTGATAATTATGTTCACGTTAGTTATGGTGACCCATCAAACCACAGTCGTGTTGCAATAATCATTTTTTCCCTCCAAAATTTGGCAGAAAAAGCTTGTGTGTAGTCTACATAATTATTTTTATAGTTTTTTCTCTCGAATTAAATTTTTTCTCTCTCGTCACATGGAGTTAATCCAATACAGCTGCTATATGTATCCATGCATTTCACGTTGGCGGGGAAAAAAAATGGATTTGGCGCCTACCGGACCGTTCTTACATCCGCACATCAAACTTTGGCCAGGGGCCTCCGGCCGCATTGGCTGGCCAAATCCCAAATAATTTCTAAGGATCGGACTTTCTTCAGAACACTTGGCCAATTCGCGCCTTTGGAAATTTCGCGATTTGGTCACACTTCGGGCTTTGACAGTAACATATATAATTGGGCTATTATGTATATAACCAGTCATGCATATAACTGTGAGTCTACACATACATATAACTGGCCCTTTGAGTTTTAACACTAGAATGTCCAGAAAGTAGAGCTGAAACTCTAGTCCTAAAACTAAAATAAATTGCAAATCTAGCTGAGTTAGGTTTGCTAGTTTTTTTTGTCAATCGACGATCCGATATCAATTTATATCATGTATCAATGTATTAGGAATGCATCGTTTTGAATTTGAATTCACCTATTTCGAAATACCGTGATTTCCTTTGCGTATTATCCTTAAATAAAAATTTCACTACTCTGAAAAAAAATGTTACCGTATAGGCTGCAGTGGCAGACAATCTGTAATCACCGTAATCTTATGGAATGGAAAGGGTTGTTTGCCATGTTTTTCTATAGAAAAAACTACAAACTTTTTTACTACATCAATATATGGTATCTACAAGTTTGATATACCGGGGTAATAAAAAAGTTGCACTTGATATGATTTGGGAAGTTCATCTTTTATCTTCTGGGACAGGGTACGTCGATTTAAATCAGCTTGATATGAATCACGATTTAAATCACCTGATTTTTTTCTAAAATTATTGATTTAAATCAAGAAATTTAAATTTCATTTTCTTTTGCGTAACGTCAATGTTATTGATATGAAAGTAACCTGGCATGGTATGCATGTTATTGATATGTGGTAAAGTTGCCTTTCATTAAAAGAAGTATAGAAGATAGATCTCTTTGGTAAATACGACTCGAACGTAATCCCTAAATACAGTGCAGAAAGAAAGCTCTTCTATTTTTAGCACTTCTGAATGGTAAAAGTAGCAGAAAAATATAGGAAAGCTAAACTTAGATATGATTGTACTGAATGAATGAATGAACGCCAGAACTTTGCCACTGGACCTATCCCGTTGCCGAGATCTCTTCCAGCCCAGCTTCGTGGCAGAGTCTGGAACACTTTATTTAGTGTAAAAAAAAAAAAAAACAAAAAAAAACATACAAACTTTTTTACAACATATTTTCCCCGGACAATTGGGTACTGTCGCCATTAACAAATTTTGCGGTGATTACAGACGAGATGGGACTAGGAGTTGGAGAAGTTTCTGGGTTTAGTTAAGATGAATGTACACATATTAGGATGTTTTAAAAGCAATTGAGCGCCCCCCCCTCCCCATGCCATCTCATCTGTTATCTTACACTTGCCATATTATATACACAGGATACAAAAGAAAGGGAAATGAGAATCTTATTGTGAAATAATATTTATATATATCCATCGGAGCGAGTCATCTCGCTTAACACCTTATTGGTGAGCAAATGGGTTTGATAACTTGCCTTGACTAGAAGCCAGCATCAGTTTTATTGGGTTGAGTTCACTCGCTCCGGTGGATTTAATGAAAATATACAAAATAGAAGTATTGTGTGGGGGAATATATACAATTAGGGAGCACCCGTGGCATCTCGCTTAGCACCTTATTCGGTGAGCAACATGAATCCGACAATATGAGTACGCACGTGTGTTGTGGACATGAAATGCATGGACAACTTGAATGGAGGAAAGAGAAATACACACATATATATAACTGCCAGGTCGAGTCGTCTCGCCCTAAACCTATTTTGGTGAGCAATGTGGGCTTGATTTAAATAGGGGATTGTCTGGAGAGAGCCTTAGCTAAGGATCAGCTTCGGTCTTGGTGTTTTGGTTGACTCGATCTGGCTGGTTATATTTATATTTAAAAAAAAAATAATGAATATATATATATATAATGTAAACTACATGTGTAATGGTTATTATGAAACCTTATGGCATATGAAGGACACTTCATATGTAAGATATGATTGTACTGAATATTTACAATGCATTACAATGGAGCAGTATGGTTCCCCTGAAAAAAAAAAACAACAGAAAAATTAGTTTTTATATAAGGCCTTGAATTTTATGCCGTTATTGCTAATTCAAAATGCTGTGATATTAGATATTTTACCAACATAAATATTATTGGACTTTAGACTTTTTCACTTTTTGTATTAAAAAACCAAAAATCATTAAATCTGTGAAAGAAAAAATGTAAATTAGTAATCATATGCAAGTTTGAAACGCATCACAATAAATGCATCCGCCAGTTGCACAAGGAGCAATCTGGTAAACAGAATATGTTTTTCATTTAGTTGATGCTGAATGAATCTTTCGTTGTAAATCTAGTAAATCGAGTGTATAAAAACTCTGCACAATACATGACACTGAGTTGCTACCAGGCATTTACTTTAAAGGCAGGGGGGGGGGAAGCCCTCATGAAAAGAAATAATTTTCTCTACAAGAAAAATATTAATTCATAAAGTTAATTTGATCTCAACGACCTTTTATGTTATATAAACACAGATTTTTGGTGTTAATATTTTTTGCTAGCCGCGCGCGCGTTAGTTTGTAGTTTATTTATTAATGATGAATTAAATTTGAGAGATTAAGTGAGTTGAGATATACGAGAATATGTATTCATAATGTTTAACAAGGTTTGTTTTAATTAATAAGCAGCTCTGATTTAAATAAAAAAAATACAATTTAACCAAAAAAAAAAAAAATTTGATTTGAATCAAAAAATCTCATTTAAATAAAAAAAATCTGATTTTTTTAACTTTTTTAAAATTTTTTCTGGGAATTTTTCCTTCTCTTTTGTAGTTTCTCTATTTTTCAGGAAAAATGCGCTTGGTGAGCTAGAGCTGCTCTCATAAGGTTATAAGACTTCATAGTGACAAGTTATATTTGTGATCACGCTGCTTCTTCTGTTGTGTTCTTTCCACTTCAACTATTTCTGAAAAAGGCAAATTTGCTTAATATCGATATTTTGGAGTCAAGTTCTTATTTTCTCATTATTCAGTTTGTCGTCTTAATATAATTATAATATTTCTTTAGGGAAATTAGGAATTAAAATAGGACTACGCTTTAACCGCGTTTCTCCTATGCTCAACTGCGATGCAAAGCTGAAGAAAGGGATAAATATTTCCAATCAACGCTAGTATTTTCTGTGGCCATATATTAGTTTCGAGAAATGGAGGAAGAACGAAACTTCATAGAGATGATGTCAAAAAACATTTCAGAAGAAAAGGCTGGTGACTGGGTTCTTGTCAAACTCATAAATAAAAAGTTAGTAAAGGTGTTTGTTGGACGTCTAAAAATGAATTTAAGACTTGTCTGGAAGTAAAATTTAGAATGAGAAGCACTCACCTACATCTACCTTTAAATAGCACAACATTCGAAACAAAACGTATGATTAGTAGAGAAAAGTGATGAAGTTCTGACATTTTCCCATCACCTCTCGTGTTTGACAGACTGCGGAAATTCGTATTTGCCTCATATAATGGGCTGTTAATTAGTTTTGCATATAAGAATAAAATTTTTGGGCAGTTTATAGTTCAAATGAGTTTTTATCCTTTGTTTTTATATTTCTTTCATTTATGAATTATTTGCATTCACTCTTTTATGAATGATTTCAACGCAAAGAATTGTTCCACTTGCCTCGGTGAGTTGAGCAAGTGAAACCCATGGCCAACTAGTATAGAAAATATATCTTGAGAAAGAGGACAATGCAGAAAATAACTTTAAAGCATTCACTCTAAAAAAAAAAATACTTTAACAAACCTCCTAACATATTTTCAAAAATGTTCGTTGACTCCTCCAAGAATGTGCTAGGTTGAATTTGCACTAATGAAATTAGTGGTACCACTCACCCCAGGGTGCACTTTATTTTAAAAATAGTTTTTTTGCAAACTGATTTATATATACGATTTCTATTCCATCCTCTCAAGAAAAATAAAAGCTGCAAGATCCCGCTAAGAAACTCCCATGTAATTAAGAGTGTAATTCACAGATTATAAGCAGAAAAATACAATACTACAACTACTTTATAGGTAAACATATGAGAAATATATGTATGGAATCATCGGATCAGGTTGACAAGACATTGAGAAACGTGTATTTTACTTTGAATAAAACTGTACATTTTGAACATGTTTGTCCATATTCGCCCTCACATGACGATTAGAGAGCAAAAACTTGCAGTACTGAACCTAAATGGAGTTTAAAATGAAGGAAAGAATCAAATTGCAATAAAATTTGCAATAATCATCTACAATCAAAACCTTCAAAGACATAAAAATTTCAATTCGATATATTCCCGAGCAATGAGCTTTAGATAAAACGGAAAAATTGAAGTTTTACATCACTCAAATCTCTCTAGTTTTAAAACATGTTTTATTTCACGCGCTATTAATTCAAACAATGCTCATTCAATATCTTTTCCGATACATTTCCGTTCTACCTCTCACGGTAAATTAGGCATAAGGGATGATCATGCCTAAAGTAGCTTGTGGTGCACATGTTCTTATATGTATCTATCTGTATGAGAATTGAACGAAATTGAAAATAATGGTTGCACTGAAATGATTAATGAGAATTGTACGAACGGCTCTAAGGAAATTTATGTAGGCTTTTTTGATTCGAACAATATATTTCTAAGGAAATATTGACAGATAGTACCAGCGTAAGTTTATTGATCTAGACTCGTCTCAAGTGCGATTTAGAACATTTAAATCATTGTATATGAATATCGCTGGAAGAAACTGAGTGATAAATGCACCATAAAATTTTCAAGTGTATGGGAAAACAAAAAGGAACCACGTATTTCCTAAAATATATCGCACATAGAATCATTTCTCACACGTTTTCTTTTCTGAAATACCAGAATCAATTTGATACTATTGGTCAATGAATAACCAGTCACCTTCAATTATTCCGTAACATTTTATCACCGTAACTACAAGTTTTTTGCTTCCGGAAACTGAAAACATTTCAATGTTTTCATTTCTAAAACAAATCTTGATGAATTCTCTTAAGACCAGAATCTGAAGGTTCCGGGATGTTTGTTTTTTTAGCAATATGTGTATAACTGTAGTGAAAACAACATTCCGTGCATCTCAAGTTCTTCAAAATCGATGAAACAATCATGACTGCAGTTTGTCTGATAATATCATAACCATATGGCCTCCTTGCTGTTTTGAGACATTCAAAGGAGTCCATGAGTGATAATCATGTGGAAGGGAAGTTTTGTCAAGAAAAAATTGAATTTTGCTATCAAAAAACGAATTAATTAGAAAGTAAACACTTCCTATTTATACCTAGAAACGAATTGACTTTTAAATCAGCGGTTTGAAACTGTGGATCTCGAATATGGGGGGCACATAAATAAATAAGAGGGGTCACAAAAATTTTTTCATAATTAAAACACCTTGAAATGAATTTATTTTCTGCGTTAGCAATCTAAATAAATGTGTACTGTATGTCAAATCTAAAGCACACAACACTCTGAGCTGCTTATTATCCATGTACGCTCTCACTTGTCAGAAGTGAAGCAGACACAAGTAATAAATTGAAAACTATAGGATGTCTAAAAACAGAACTACGGCATTAAAATTGAAAATATTAAAAACTTTAAATGAAAAAAAAAAGTCCTTTTTCATTCTTGCAGACAGCCCTGTAAAATTTTAATTATCAGGTTTGACGAAATCATATAAAAGAAAAAGTAACTTGTAAATATAAGTTGGAAATTTTCAATGATTTTTAACGTTTGACAAAATTTATAAACTTCAAAAATCTGAATAAATTTAATTTTTAAATAAATTAAACAAATATATTTCCCATAAGATGATATATATATATATATAATTTTTCTAAAAAAAATCTGAATTTCATTTCACTAACACACATGGTGAGTAAACATTTCTGCAAAATTTTTAGAATTTCCGGGACAGTCTATTTTTAAATCTAATGGATGAACTCAAAAACTGCAAGCTTAGAAAATCCTAATAATTATTTGATTTTTTAGGCTTATATCATTGTACAGTTAAAAAAAAAACGCCAAGTTATACGTTTGGTGTACGTTCGGTGAATTTGGCAAGATTCTGAAGTGACGTCATCAATTTTTTAAGGCATTAATTGATTAACTCATTGTAATTTCATTTAAGCATTAACTGATTTGTAATTGAATTTTGAATTGGGTTGTTGTATTTTTAAAATGTATGACATCCCTATTTGCTATAAGCATTTTTTTCTCAGCCACCTCGTTGGGCATTTTGCCTGTTGTAGCCTTGTATTTGTACTTGTATTAATTCTGGGTCAAGTCAGAAAACTGAAAACGCTTTTTCACATTGAATCACGTGTATAATTATTGGGTGATCGATAGTTACATCCTGTATATTGTTGCTCTATTGGATTAGCTGCATGTGAGGAGATAAAAAAAAAATAAATTTGTAAGAGAGAAAAACTATTTATGTAATAATATATAGACATATATAGCTTTTTCTGTCAAATTTTGAAGGAAAAAATGATTACCGCATCGTGACTGGGTTATGATGGGTTGCCATATATAATGTCGACATAGTTATCACAAAAAAGTACGCCAAATGTGGCGATGGACCGGGTTCATGCCTTTTCTTTCCGGACATTGATCAGGAATTACGTCACTTTGCGAGCTGGCTGGCCAAAAGCCCAAAATTAGGAAATTGGCCGGGCCAGTTTACAACGAAATTGACCAATTTCATGAACTGGCCAATTTCGGGCTTTGGCGAGAACATACAGTGAAACCTCGCTACAAAATCCCTCTAGAACGATATTTTTTCAAATCTTTGGAATTGCCTATAGTCTAACGTTAAACTGCTCCCCATACAACGATATCCTTTACTACGATGAAAATCCCTTCTATAACGATACTTGTAGGAGATTTTTGAAAAACAGCAACACAACGATATATTTTTATATTTTGCTGAAATTCACTTTGCATTTTATTGTAACTTCCGTCACTTATTTTCGTTTTTCTGAAGGCATCTAATAAAGTCGGTAGTTTAAAACACGGGATAACCGAAAACACACTAAAGAAGTTATTGCTATTTTTTGTGTAAGATGCAAAAGTGCAATGTAGTAAACAACAACTTTACAGGGAACAATGCATCTAACTGAATTTTATTAATCAAACAATCAATTAAAATATTTCGCGGCGAATAAATGCATAAAAGCACATTTTCTGGTGGTACTGACGATGCTGATTTGGTGAGGCAACAGTGGTGTAAATTTGATGGCACGTGATGATAATGTTGCTTCTCGATATAACGGTAATTATATTTTTATCTCTACAACAATATTTTTTCTAGGTCTGCCGTATAGCGTTATATCGAGGTTTCACAAATGATCCATCTTTCTCACACATTACAAGTATTTAAGATCAACTCACACACACACACACACTCAAAATCACGGAAATAAAACAAAGCGTCTAAGGGGTCGTTCAAGTACTGCGTAAGCAAATTTTTAGCCATTTTTGACCCCCTCCCACCCTTGTCAGCAAAAGTCAGCAAAACTCTGACCCCCCCTCCCCCCCTTGTCAACAAAATTTCGTCATCAGCTCTGCACCTCTGAATTCTAACGCATATTGGTGGGATCAGAGACGTACACGGGGTGGAGGGAATGGGGGGGGGGGGGGCTCGTGCCCCTTCCCACGATCAAAAATTAATTTTTTTAATGCAAAAATAATATATTTTTTTGTAAATTTGAAATTTCGGAAGAAAATATTATTAATTTTATAAGGAGACTTCATAGTGACAAGTTATATTTGTGATCACAGCTGCTTCTTCTGTTGTGTTCTTTCCATTTCAACTATTTCTGAAAAAGGCAAATTTGCCTAATATCGATATTTTGGAGTCAAGTTCTTATTTTCTCATTATTCAGTTTGTCGTCTTAATATAATTATAATATTTTTATAATAATAACGTGATCCTCACGTATTCCCAAGGGATCAGCATGATCCGTCCAGGGAATTTGTTAGTGTTAGTGAACATTCAAAAATAAATATAATAATACATTATAATATTTAAATATTATAATGTTAGTATAATCGATTTCTGTTAACTTCAACATTATTTGAAGGCTGTGAATTAAAAATTTGTATCTTTAATAAATTCATTGCGACCCTCTAAGAAATATAATGATAAATCGCATATAGGCCCTTGGCCCGCGAACCAAATATGGCCCTGGGGGTTGTCTGATGCGGCCTGCCCTCCTCAAACCTAATTTTGTAAAAATGAACTAAGCGACACATTTACAGATCGCTTAAGTGTCCGCTAGCACAATTCCAGAGCATTTACGCGGCCCGTGGCACATCTTCAGATCACTTAAATAACCCGGGACACAGTTCCAGAACACTTAAGAGCCACTGTGGTGGTTGAGTGGTTATAGTGACGGACTCGCGATGCGAGGATCCGGGTTCGAACCCCACAGTGGTGGTCGGCTGAAGTTGGTTTTCTGTGGTTCCCAACTTCAAGGCGCAAATGCGAGCCGATCTCCCCGTTAAAAAGTCTCGCCACGGAGAGCAACAGTCCTACAACGAAAAATCATTCAATCATAACACTTCACTCATCGTTTGAAAAACTGGTGGCAGATGGCAGCACTACACATAACAAGCATTACAGAGAAACAAAAAAAAATTCACGTCAGGTTTCACTACACGTACACGCACATTCAAGCATGTAGCGATTCGTTGGGGGTTCCGCGGGGGTTTGTGGGCGGGGTGCATGTGTGGTGTAGCAGTAGTAGGTAGGGTAAAAAAGGGGCTCGGGGATCCATGATGTTCTTAAGTCAGCCACCTCGTTGGGCAATTTGCCTGTTGTGGTGTTGTATTTGTAAGCATTTGTAAGATCCGTGACACATTCAGAGATCCCTTGAGTGACATGTGACGTAGTTTTAGAGCACTTAAGTGGCCCCCAGTGTGGTTCTACATCACTCAAGTTACCCGCGGCACATTCTCAAATTATTTAAGTGATCCTCGGCATAATGGGGGGGGGGGAGAATGTTACTTCAAGTGCCCACAAACTATTAAACTAAAACAACTAAAAGGTTTTTCTCGTTTTTGGCGCACCGAGTAAGATGCCATTAAAAATATTTAACATTTTCATAAACGGTGGTTGATTACGTAAGCATTATCCAAACCCTCCCCTCCCCCCTTGTCATCAAAAGTAAGCAAATTGGAAACCCCCTCTCCCCCCCCATCGATGATGACGTAATACTTGAACGGCCCCTAACGGAGAATAAAGTTCACCAAAAGGAGACAATTTTCCAACACAGACATCAACTGACGTTCAAGGAGACGGGCGGACCATCTCCAGTCTTAATTACGTCTTCGGTTAACGAGCTTAATGAGATAAACATTTTACACAAGCTCATAGCGGAGGAGAAGATGATGAATGAATGACTCCGTAATAAACCACGATAACTTCATGACCGTCCGCCATTATTCTCAATTACATTTCATTTACAAGCTCCTTTTGTTTTTCTTCTCTCTATCGCCATCTTCGGCTGCATTCTCATGAAATGTAAAAAGATGGCGGGGGCAGAAAAGGATGGGTTCAACTCTCAGCGGCACAGTCCAGACATTTCCCACATTTAATTCTATGATAAATGAGATTGAAAAGCTCGGATAGGAATAAAATAAAGTAAAATAAATATATGGTGCCCATTATACGAAGTCTTCAACCGTTAAGCGACTTTGAAAGATTTTCTTTTTTTTTCTGGAATTTTTATTCTTATCTTTTATTCTGTGGGTTTCTATTGCGGGAAGTGCTTTCAGTTTAATCGCGTTGAGTGGGTCCAAAGTTCTCTGGAAGTTGAACTTAAAGTAATAGGCAAATACGTTTTTACTGTATATATATACACTTTCCCTTTTTTTTTTCAAATAGGTTGCTTTTTATTCACCCTTTATTTCGTTTTTTTAGGAGCAACTCGTCAAGTTACTAACTTCAAGTTTAAGAGATAATTTAAGGGTTGACTAGAGAAAATATAACAATAAAAAAACAGAATTGAATTGTTTAAATAAAGAAAAAAATATTTATATACGCTATATACTTGATAGTTTTATGGATAAAAATTGCTTTTATCTCAGTATTTTTTTCTTAATTTTTGGGATGCCAAAAAGCCTTTAAAAAACTATGCTCCAGCAGAAATATCATTAAAATTTTGCCATTGATTTACTTCAGTTTTTCTTCACGTAATTTAGATTTTATATGATATTATATGCAAATATACAACGTTTCAAATATCTCTTACATTTTTTTTTTTTGCAAATTTTCAGAAGTAAGAAAAAATATATTGTGTATTAATATTTTGCGTGATTGTTTGATAAATTAGCATTACATAATGCTGCTATTTGAATAAAAATTGATTCAAAATATAGAAAACCGTTCAAAAAAAAAAAAATGCAAAAGATTGAAACTTCACTGGCTCAATCATATTTAAAATACAAATTTTAAAAATTACAGTGGAATCTTGATAATCAAAGATGAACGGGACCAAGAATACCTCGGATTACTAAAAATTCGGATGATCCGAAAAGTACAGAAAACGGTTTATCTGATGACAGAAAACGGCTTTCTCTAAGTGTTAGGGGAAGGTTCTTATTCCTGTTTCGCCCTTAATTTGACAACTGAATTTATTACACGACTGCCATAAGATCCATAGACTTGTTAAAGGAAGATGACGGGGGAAGGCTACAGTGCCTAGTGGGCCCCTGAAATTAATTTATTTGCACTATAAATACAATACAGAGAGGCCTGGGGTCCTCAGTCACCCAAGTCTAGGGACCAAGACTTCCTTTAAACTGAAATTATCCGAATCTTTGGGGCAAAATAAGAAGAAATGAAACAAAGTTTTGCAAACAACAGATAGGTTTGGAAAATAAATTTTGAAAAAATTGCATCGCATTGGATTATTCAGAAGCTCGAAAATTCGAGACTGTAATTGTTTTATTTATAAATAAAGCACTTATGTGAAGAGATCGCAGATATTTTGCCTCATTTTATGAATCGAACATAAATGAGTCGACGAAGGCGATGATGGATCCCACACCAATTGCCCCTCCAGTATCCACCTGTGGTACTAAAGATGTATGATAGCTATAGGTGATTATGAATGAGTGAACTCACAAGTGAATCCTTTCATGAAGAACCCTCGTTGTGATGATTTAGTCGTTCACCTAGAGAGAGTAATTTATTATTACCTGTATGAGATCTGACACACGCAGTCGCGTTGATCAACCAGGATTGATCAATTAATCAATCAATCAACTCTAATATCAGATGTTATCAAGAAATAACTCTTAATTACACGTCACACATGTAATTGATCTCTCTCTGACAATTCCTACTAAGGGACATAGACTTGGTTGAAGAGGTGCAGAGAAGAGCTACGTTTGTTCTTGTTGGCACACTGTTTTTTATGTGGCAGTGCATTATATTTTATCATGCATACAGAATTTTCAGTTTATATAACTGCAATTTTAATTGAGTTGTCGTGTTTTAGAAATATATTTTTCCGGATAACTACTCTCACAAGCACTGGAGATGGCAAAGCAGGAAGCAATTTCACGGACAACACAAATTTATTTTACAGAGCAGCTATGCACACGTATTCACAATCAGCGATTTCGCTAAACAAAGAGTGAACTACAAATCAATTCCCAACAAAATTCTGTTGTTGTAGTTCTCTCGTGGCGTCGCTTATATACGGTCGAAGAAAGCTTTCAGAAAATTCTACCCTATTCTCGTTAAGGTGACTGTAAAAGGATCCTATATAGTGGCTATAATCTACAAGGGTATCCTTATAAAGTCGCCTTAATTCTCGCGAGTTCCCAGCCTTGACGTCATGACGTCTCCCACTTATCGGCGCATCGACGCTGATGCCAAGAGTGCTAACTTGGCGATATTTACAGAGAATTACGCTAATGATTATTTACAGGCTAAAATGACATAATGAATAATACATAAAGACCATTTACATAATTTTCGTAACAATATGAAGTTCATATTTGTTATGGGCATTTTTTCTCAGCCACCTCGCTGGGCATTTTGCCTGTTACGGACCTTGTATTTGAGTGTATTTGCATTTTATATCCACACTACTCGTTAAAAGTCTCTGTACGTATGCGTCACGGAGCGTCTGCGAAAAGATAAAAATTCTACTGTAAGTTCTAAAATATTGAAGCAAAATATGTAAAATTGTTACCAAAAAAGAAGGACATTGATCTGTGATAGTTCCAGAAATGTAACTAAACTCTCTTAACTCTTGTGAAATGAAAATTAAAAATTTCACTCAACACCAATTAAAAAAGAACGTCAATTAGTGAAAATGGTGGTTTTTATTTCTATTGTACCACAAGAAATTTACAATTTCACAGTTGAAGGAAAATTCTTCGAGGTATGGATCATAGAAATTCTTCATTTCTGTTCTTTTTACATGTACTGCGGACTGTATGATGATATTTCCTCTTAAAGTAGTGAAATTGCCATCTGCGGATACGTCGCCATGGCTTATACACAGGAAATTACAGTATCCCAAGTGGGAAAAGTGTTTTTCTTTCAAGATAGTATATACTGTTACTATAGCTTTGAAAAAGCAATATCCTCTTTTCTACTCGATTCCTTGCGACAATCCTTACGAAACACACAATATAGATCATCTGTGAGTAGTTTTGTCTCTCAAAATTAGCTCTTTCGTACATGTACAACAATGGTAAAAACCCTTTTTTTCCTTCCGAGACTGGTGTTAGGAAACGACACAGAGAAGAACGCGACGGAACCGGTTGGATACCCAAATTAGAATTGACGCTTGAGATTCACACAAAGCCGTATTTAATATGTACGAGTATTGTACGTTCGAAGTCGAGAAACAATTGGTGAAAGACTCACCCTTTACGGCTGAGAGGCAGACAGACGTCCATAAACAAACAGAGAAAACGTCTTTCGAGCTCGAGTGATCATTAAACCTTATTCAGCACGATCTTGCGCGTCCACGCTCGAATTAACACACATTGCAGTCTCATCGCATCCGTCCATACTTTTACGAGGGAGAGAATGCCATGGCTCCTTATAATAGATATTCTCCAATCCAACCTCCGGGACCCATCCTGGTTGAAGAAAGAGAAGACGTGTTTGTTTGTAATGCTTGTTCGATCGTTTCCAAACTCCTCCGTCTCCACTCACGTTGGCGGAAGACACGTTTCCCGAACGGGTTGACTTTGCTCAAAGATGATGGTGCAAATGGCGAAGAGGTCATGTATGATGGGGGGGGGGGGAGGAATGGCAAGATGCATTACAGGACCAGAGAGGGAGTAAAAGCGATGGATGAGTGCGGCTATCCAGAGTTTCGTAAATGCTTCGGTTAATGATATCTCAATTCGATGTTTGGTCGGCTCGCCCTCTGATTTATGCCATACGTATACGGGTGAATTCACAGAAGAATTAAAGGCTGAATAAGACATTGAAGAAGGTTAATGCTGGTATACGAAGTCTTTTTGAACACAGAAAGGAACATTGAATGCAGGGCCGCTACTAGATGCTCGGTCACCCGGGCCAAGCGCGCATTTTGACACTTCCTTGTAATGTTGAAGGAGAGGTTTCAGAACGAAATTTGCACTCCCTCGGGTACAGCGCTCGGGACACGAGACCCGCCTGCTCCACCCTAGTTGCGGCCCTAATTGAATATATGTGAGTGCAGGAACAGCTCAAGAGATATCCAGGTTAAAAAAAAAAATTCAGCTTCCATGAGATACTTCTTTTAGTAAAATTTCGGATGTTCACACATGCTCTAGATTAGTAACAGGCAAACTGCGTCTCGCCAAGGGCTTTTACCCGACCCTATGTATTCCTAGGTGTTCTGGTAAATAAGTGTAAATACGTCATCGAGAGAAGGCAGGAAATTGCGATCTTAAATACGAGATATCACTAAATTTTGTCAAAAATCACAATTTATTTCTTCAAATGCAAATTGCTGATTGATACTGACATTGTTGAAGGACGGCTACAAAACGTAGTTGTCTACAAATCTTATCTACAAAAATGTACAGAGTTGGCTACCTCACGAAAAAAAAAAAATTTCAATGATCTGATGATCATATTTGATTGAGAAAAATACGGTAAACTGGGATCTTAAATAATAATCCGTAAAATGCGGGACATTGCAAAATGTCATCAAAAAGTATTGCCAAAAGTAGACAAGATCAATGATCGTGATTAAAATTGCGGAAAAAACGTTAAATCTGACGATTATGGGAGATGAATATTTATAATTTTTTTTCCATA
This sequence comes from Pholcus phalangioides, assembly GCF_987345545.1. Taxonomy (NCBI): domain Eukaryota; kingdom Metazoa; phylum Arthropoda; class Arachnida; order Araneae; family Pholcidae; genus Pholcus; species Pholcus phalangioides. The sequence continues at coordinate 728,429 of NW_028301606.1, forward strand.
ATTATCATAATATAATTTATAATACGAAAACGATGTGTGTGTTTGTTCAAGACTAGTAAAAATTACAAATTCAAATAAACATCGTTGAAAAAACGGGGCAAATGCACAAATAAAATCAGAACAAAACGGAAATTGTATGTCCCGTAATATGGGACAGAAGTAATGCGTCAATTTTTCTCAGGCATTTTACTGGTCCTTGTTTTCAGAAACGCTACTCTAGACCATGGATTTCCAACTTGTATTTTGCGGAACCCCGGAGTTCCATGACAGCTTTTTTAGGGGTTCCTCATGATCAAATGCTAAGGAACCCTCAAAAATCTCGGAGCCCCGAAAGCTTTCATGGAAGAAAACTTCCTTGTTACTGATACTATTAGCAAAGCTGTTTTCTATTTTGAATTTTAAGGAGATAGTGCCGTTTAAAAAAAATCCAGGCCACTTGGACGACTAACCAACTTAGAAACAGTGACATTACATTTCTTCCACATCGATTTTTCAAACCAAAAGCTCCAGAAGTTGAAAAATATCATTATTCGTTTCATTAGGAAATTATAAGTAGTAAGAACAATGTTTTTTTTGTTTATCCACTTGTGACATTCTTGAGAGAGTGCACTTTCTCTTTTATTCTGCTTCTTGCATGTGAACTGACCTGTTGCTTGCTTCTCTGCGCACAGAATTTCAATATCTGTGCGGAATGACAAAATAAAATGCTACCTTACACAATATATACGGAATTTTTCTCTTCGCATAAAAAAACGTACTGGGAAGCATCCACAGACTCTAAACATTCAAACTGGTTACATTTAAAAAGTTTGGACGTTTAGAGTCTGAGAATGCATCCTGGTACGAAATTTTTTTTTGCTGAGCAGAGAGAAATTCCGTATTATATAAGGTAATAAATTTTATTTTGTCATTTCGCACAGATATTGGAATTTTGTGTGTAGAAAACAACAGATCAGTGGAGTTGAAATAAAAGAGAAAGGGGTGGATACTATGGACCACCCAATAATTACACACGTGATTCCTTGTGAAAAAACGAATATCGAAAAGTTTTGTTTGTTTCTGGATCGGATAAAAATACTAATGGAGTTATAAACTAAAAAAATTAGAGTTTGCATGATTTTACTGTCCTGTATCGGGAGTATCCGCTTCCGGGGGAATGGAATTCATTAAATCCCTATTTCACGGGACCGGGAACCTGAAAAGAGTTTGTTAACGAGAGGTGTGTGTCCGTCAACGGGTAGTGTCCGTTAGCGGAGGTTCCACTGTATTAGTTTTTCACAAGGAATCACGTGTTTAATTATTTGCGCAGTCGGTTTGTATCCACCCTGCAAGTCTGAGTAGTGCAGTTTATTTATAACCACCCTGTATTAACGTGTCATAACTACGTATATCAACAGAAAAAAGAAAGAAAATGAAGTAAAGTCGTTTCGAGAGAGTTAGTTGTTGCCTTCCTATAACATTATATTGCTATGTGACTTCGGGGTGTGTCACATTGTTACGCTTTGGAGTTTTTTTCTCAACGACGGTATCGTTAAACGAGCCATGAACCAAAACACTGAAGGTTGTAATTCACGAAACGAAAACACATGTTGTTCACATCCCGTTCCCGTTTTCAATGGAATCTATGACACGTGAACGGGGGGAAAAAATACGTTTTTTCCCTGAAACGGGATTTTTTTTTTATTTGTTTATTTCATTTTGGCTCGTGATTTTGTGAACCATATGCTGCGAATATCAAGCATGAATGACCAGAATTACAAGCTGCAAAACGAATGACCAATAGCCCTTTTTTTTCATTTCTTTTCTCTCGCTGTTTGTGATTTGTTATGTTCTTATTTTCACGGCCTTTTCTTTCGATTCCAGAAGTAATTTCTTACATTTTTTTTACACACACACACACACCCACACACATACTGTTCGTATAGTTTTCTCTAGGAAAATAAAGTCCATGCATGAAATTACTAATAACTTTCCGCAATTTTAAGGAATTAATTTAAATTTATTATACAGGGTGTCCCATAAATTTGGACGGATTTTGAGAAAAGTCCCAAAAAATATTAACAAATTGATTTTCCGTGTTGCGATTTGCACCATAAAGCCGTGTTTTCCCAAGAGTAAGTTTTCTTTTTGCTCCGCGTGAATCGAATTTCTTCGCAACGGCAGAAACGTGTAACTTTTTCACGCTAAGCGTTTGAGTTTTTCAAGCGTGGCACATCCAGTAGCGTATTTACAAGGGGATGGTGGGGCTGTGAACATGCTACCCAAACATATATATATAATCCAGGGTGGCAAGTTCAGAGGGGCAGCAAATTTGAGGAATGAGTGGCCAAGAAAACTAGCAGAATTGAAGAAGGGTGGCGAAATTTGTACAAGGCCGGGAATACACGATAAAAGTTTGATGAAAGTTCTTTTATAAAACTTAAAAATACCACCAATAAGCGCATCAGTTGCATACGAGTGAATGAAAATGATACGATTATTGGTTGTTTTTTTCGAAATTTTACAAAATGCTTTAAAATTTCTTTTTTTATCAAACTTTCATTATGTAATCTCGGCCTAACCCTCAACAAACCGCCTCTGCCGAGACAGAAAGAGACCAGGTTAGTAAATGAGCAGAAGAGTGACCTAGCAAGTTTGCAACCCCGTGAGTGAGAAAAAGAGTGACTTTGAGCGTGAGCAAGCATGTGGATGACCAAAAGAGTGACCTACAGAGCGAAGTACTAGGCCAGTCACTGACCTAGAGTGTGTTCAAATATGTGAATGCCCTAGAACACACGTAAACGTGCAAATGAGCTAAAAAAATTCCCCCATGGGCCAATTTTAATCATTTTTTTTCTCACGAGTTACCATCACCAATTCAGATGATTAATCTATTTACAGCCATTCACCAGTGTCTTTGAAAGAGCTAGCATTCTTGTGCTCTAAAAATTCTTTGTCGTTGCAAATTGATTGAGAAACCTGAATTTCAGGATTTTTTACCAATCAGCAACGACGTTACATTTTCAATGCATAAAAAACCTAGCCCTATAAACACGGTACTCTCTAATAAACATTCACTGCGCTTGAGCGTAATTTTTAAAAAGGGGTGCCAAGATTAACAGTTGGCGCACATATTTCTGGTGTTTGGCTGGAATTTGGCCCAGATTGGGAGGGGGGGGGGAAGAAGATGGGTACGTTTTGGAGTTTTTTTTGAATAACAGCGAAGAAAAAGAGCTTTCTCGTCAGAGGCGTGAACCGAAAAAACCAGCCTGAAGCGGAATTGAAATAGCGGGGAAAATGCTACTTTCTATCGAAAACTATGAAATATGCAAAATATGTCTTAAAAGTTTGAAAATATGTTCTATCACTTAAAAATAGCGAAATATGCAAAAAAATATGCAAAGGCTTGGAAATCCGAGTCCTAATAATCACCCTGTAAGAATGAAAGTGCTCAAAGATGTACATTACTGATTTGAATATGAAAATTTTATTTGGGAAACAAACAAAAAATTGGATCCACATAATCCGGGATCATCTACGTCCCGAAGATTCCGGGTTTGAGAGGAGTCCTAATGTATTCATTTTCGTTTCCGCGACGGAGTCACTAATTAAGAAACAGGGTGTATGCGAGAAATAGTAATAAATAAAATCGCATGGAACCTAAACTAAATCATATTCATTCGTGAGGAAAACTAGAATAAGCAGTTTTTAAGAATTAAAAAACAGAAAAAAAAAAAGTAAAAAAAAATATCTAAATACTCGGGAAAAACTGGAACACGAAACGTGAATCACTAAGAATGGATGCCGCCGCGAAAAAGGATCGTTCATGTGGAAAGGTTCGAATCAGACAAAAGCTGGAGAAAAATTCCTTTCTTTCTCTCTCTCGGGAGAGTTTTGTATGTTTCATAAATTATTCATCACTCGGATTTTTAGACAGTGATTTCTATGAAATCCGAAACTAGCTAAAATTGGAAGCTACGGGGACACAGAGAGAGACATTTTATGGACGCATCCAGTCCACAGTTAGACTCACTCCTCAGCGCGTAGGAGAACAAAAAATAGGATCGTTCCTTTGGAAGTCAACCGACCAAAACATCTTCCTTTTCGTTTTCTTTATATATTTCCACGTTTCCTATGAGGAAAAATAAAATATAAAATATATTCCTATGTATAGGAGAACTATAAAACCGGAAGAACGGAGAGAATGAATGAATTATTTTGTCCGTGGCAGCGCGGAAAAAAGAACGAGAAGAATTCAAAGAAAGGCCTTTTTTTTTCTGTGAACTGGAAGTTGGCAACACTAACGATGTATTTTTAAATTTTCGTCGAGATGTATATGCGCGTGTGTTATTATTATGTATGGCTGCCCAAACTTGCCAAGAAGAAAATTTTGACGGTCCAATGAACGGGACGGAAACTATTCATCTCCACATTGTAGTGTCCGATTTATTGTAACAGCTCTGCTGTAGTTTGAATGGATCCGATTTGATAGTACAGCGTATTTCAACCTTTCTGAACCCGAGGACCAGTAAAATGTCTGAAACAATTCGATGGATCACTTGTGTCCCGTATTACGGGGCATTCCTGTATTATTAGTTATTCCGGATTTCTTTTTATTAATTTGTCCCGTTTTTCGACGAAGCTTACTTGAATTTGTAATGTTTACTAAAATAAACGGCTTGTCCAAAATATATTATGATGATAATGATGCAAATCATATTTATACACCATCTTACATGTTTGTCGGGGATTCAACGCTTTTCCTGAATTTTTCGGCCAATTTCAACTACAATAGGGGATTTTGTCGACTTGTAGAGCAACGCTTATGATGGCAATTGGCGACGTCCCATATTATACCCTAGTTAGCATCCTAGTTGCCCTTACTTTTCTCAATGAATATGGTCATCCATTCATTTGAATGATTTCATCGTCAAATACATTTTTTATTTTTCTGCGATTTGTAGCAGCAATTTATTTCCTCCACCAGTGAACCCTTTTTGCAATAATTAGCCAACTTGTAGTAAATCGCATCCTTTGACCACAATTAATGATATCCCGTATTTATTAGGATCGCAATTTCCACTGTATTATTTAATGATGTATGCTGAACCTAAATATGAAGGTACAATTTTTATTTGATCCCATATGGATGTTTTTAATATCAATTACAACAAATGAAAAAAATTTTCATTCAGTTGGAATCGAATCATCGAGTCTGCCTTTGGACTACCCACGGCATCGTTGTGGACCAGAGATGGTCCGCGGACCATAGGTTGGGAAACGCTGTGAAGAAAAAAAAAATCGCTCATCAATCGGAGAGAAGAAGTTTTTGAATTTACCACTAGGTGTTGTAAATATATAAAATTCCTCAGGTAAAAATATTATATATATGGTGTACGTAATCTATGAGTCTGGTTTCCGTTTGGGAAAGCGGGGTACTTGCCCAGTGACCTCCGTAATTTGAGAGCCTCATATTTAAGCAACATACAGGGTATCCTGTAATGCGGTCTTTACCTCATCAACCGTTCGTCGTAGAGGTATGGTTTCAATTTAAAAAATGCTAAAAAAAGGTGGGTGGTTGGGGGGGGGAATGAAGGAAATGTGTTCAGCCGGGAGCCCATGATGCTCTTAAGATGGCCATGCATTGAACCCTTCAGCTGCAGCTCAGTCACAAAGATGGGGATCCTGGGAAATGTGTTGGGAGGAGCGACTGATTGTGTAGGTTCGTTGGTTTATTCCCGTATTTTACGGGACAGAATTTTTTTTCCCATTCGCGGCTCTCGAGGTGATCATCCCTATCGTCCCTCTCTGGATCCGCGTCTGCAGTCACCTCCCTTTTTTGAGAATGTTAAATGTGTTCATTAATCACCCTGTACCAGTTTTTGAGAGAAAAATACAGCGTGTCATTAAAAATAAAAGAATCTGAATTTTTATGCAGTCCCTCCTTCCTCTAACTCAATTACAAAGTTGCTGTCCTGTCTCCGCTGAGGCCAGCAAAGGTTTTCATGTTCCTATGCGGAATATTCGCTGAGATATTTGAATTGAAAAATCGGAGACAAATTGTGAAAGAACAGCACAAACTAACGGATAACGATTGTTTCCCTCGTTCATGCTGTTCTCCCAACTTTCTCCGTTTTTGAATTCAAATATCTCAATCATTATTACACTTAGAAGTTTTATTCAGCTTATGATAAACTTTCTTTCACACCGAGCACAACTCCGGTCTATCGCCATGGGCAATTTACTACCGATTGAGTTGTGCCGGAAGTGTGAGTGTGTACCTATCAGTATAAGTAGGTACATAGTGTTGCGTCGAATTTTCAGTGCTGCCATCTATATTTCAAAAGTGCCAAAATTGTACCAAGTTTATGACTGTATTTTCCTCAAAACTGGTAGAGGGTTATTCATGAACACATTTTAAGCATTTTTTGAATCAGAGCCATACTTCTGCGACAAATTATTGATGAGATGAAGCAACACCACCTACAGAAGAACCGCACGAAGCTGATGACGTCACTGAAGAAGGCCATTTTACCTGTTGCCATTGGATATACCCGGGTAGAGCCCGGACGTGCATGGCATTTCCTGTCATTGAATATAGCAGGCCGACGCATGCGATATCTTTACCTTTTTTTTTGCAGTATATCCAATGCTATAGGTGAAATGGCCTTCTTCAGTGACGCCACAAGCTTCGTGAGGGGGCCTTCTTCTATAGGTGGTGTTGGATGAAGGCCGCATTAAGACTTACAAGACACCGTGTATATTCAGTGACTAACCGAAATATATTTTGCGGCGCTCATATCGAAGTGCGATAGTATTATTTAAGACAAATTGTCACGAACATTAATTATACACTGTGTTCGCATTTCATGTTATGACGAGTTTTTTTTTCCGTTTTTACAGCGCCACCTGGGAGTGAAGTTCGATTTCTGTAAAGAATGAAAATTCAAGTAAACATTTTTGTTGGTGGTGGGGGGAGTGTGTGTGTGTGTTATGTGTGATTATATACTCAAGTAGACGTTGCCATCCAACTTCCATAAAATCCAAAGTTTTCAACGACGTTGTGAACAAAGGAGTCCGTATCTCTAGAATGGGTGAAATGTCTATTCACTGTAGTTGGAGGAAACAAAAAAAAGCTGGTGATTATTTACTGGAAGCAAACATATTTTTTTTTCTATTTAACTCAAGACAGGAATAGAAATAAATATACGAACTTGAGAGACAAGGAGAAATAATGATGTTTCCTCGTTGTGTCACTAGAAGGCGCACATGACTTTGCGGAAATGGCGCGTGACTCGACTCTCGTCTTCTGCTTCGTTGATTCGTCGCGTGACCGGGTTCGAGAATAAGGGATTAGCAGCACTTTTAAGGTTAGGAAAAAAAAAAAATCTTCATTCCCTTCTTTCCGCCAACTGATTCTGAAGTAAAAAAAAAACAAACACAAGAAGAAGAGAACAAAAGAGGGAAGGAGGAGAGAAAAATGCAACATTTTCTGCGTTGGAATCTGAGGTTGTGCAATTTATGAAGCTGACGGAAGCGGAGCCTGGAAGAAATAAAAGAAAAGAAAAGAGAGTTTTAGAGATGATGAAATGTGAAAAATACGATTGGTCGAGAACACCCTTACACAAAGAGAATTCTGATGCCTGAGTTGTTAAAGCCAGAGACTTTGGCGATTCTGAGTACACTTTGTAGAATTGGAACACTTCGTTTTTTAAGCTTAATCCTCCCCCCCCCCCTCCTCAGATCATATTTTCTACACGTGGCCTCTCCTTATTGTACCCAAGGTATAAGCAGATACAGTTATAGCCGCCCAGATCATGGGTTTCCAACTAGGGTTCCGCATGATCAAACGCCACAGAACCCTTAAAAATCCCACCTACCGGAGAGCTTTCAAGCAAGAAAACTTTCTTGTTACTTACACTCTCAAAGCTGTTCATTATTTTCAGTTTTAACGATGTAGTGTCTTTTAGAAAAGATCAGCAGATAGAAAGAACAGCATAAATCAGGGAGAGAAGCGTTGTCCGTTAGTTATTATGTTGTTCCCCCCCCCCACAAACTTTGCCTCGATTTTTGAATTCAAATATCTCTGCAAATATTGCACTTAGAAACGTGTTTTTTTTGTTATCTTCAGGAGAGACAGGATGTTCGCATTAAAGAGGTTATTTTTTTTATTTTGATAAGTATACAATCCTTTGCAACGTGAATGACATCTGAGTTCTACACGTTATTTCTTACTGGAAGTATGCCTCCAAAATAAACGGTTTACCAGTAAAATACGGCAAGGGGGAATTAAGTAATCATTCTGAACATATGCGTAAGAAACCATCATTGAACGACTGCTGTCACCTATCAAATAAAATACCCTGGCAGCTGGAAAAAGTTAAGAACCTCTGATCTTCTACAGTCCGAAATATTCAAGTCCGAAAATGAATGGTTGTACTTCGCATCAGGTGCGACACCCTGCGGTTCTGATTCATTTGTGAATGTTATTTATGAAAGCAAGCTCGCTGAGGGGGAGGTGCTCAATCTCGAGCGACCGCGTACTGGCAAACTGACTCACGAGGAATGAATGGTGCAGTGCAGAGTGCATTGCAGCGTAGAAATGTCGGGATTTCTATTGTGAGCATTAAGCGAAGCTATTACTATGTGGGGTGTGTAATGATGTGCGATGTACTGGGTTAGGGTTGAAGAACAAGAAGAGACGAGGGGGGAATCGAACCTTCTTCGTGGCTGTAGGGGAATGGCGATGGTGGTGGTGGTTACACACAGCATTGGAGACGGAATAGTCAGGACACGGGTCAGTCTTGAAGAAAAAATCATATTACCGTTGGACGTGCCTAATGACCTGAGAGAGAGAGAGAGTAAAAGAGGGTGTCGCGAAAGTGAGTCATGGAGTTTTGCGTGACATGAGTCCATGTCTCGATGCCGCCGTGGAGGGAATTCTGCCTACATTCTGAGGGGGATTCTCCAATGTTTAACGTTTAACGAACAGATGCTTTCATGAAAGTTATGAAACATATGTGAAAAAAGAATTGATTGTAGGGCTGAAGAATGGCAATTCAACCCCCACCCCCAATATTTTCACATATCCATAATTTTTTCAACTTATACATTACCACTGAGATGAAAAAATCCGCGTTAATAAATTGAAATTTTATTTGACAGGAATGCTTTTTCATTTTTATGGGCCGTGTCTTCCTATTCCCCTCCCCCAAATATTTTTGGGCCCACATCGATAAAAGCTGTTGGGCTTAATGGGTCCAAGTTAGAAGTATCTACATACAATTTAGTCTATGAAAATGTTTTGAAATAAAACTCCGAAATTAACCACAAGAGGGTTAAACTGCACTCGGAAAGCACTGAGTCATGCAGATGATACATTTCGTAAGTCTTGAAAAGTAAAACCCATTGAACCAGGTTTGTACGCGTATTGATAAAATCTATCACATCACCTGCAATCTTCTTCCAAGCCCTGAGCACCGTAACGGTGCCGAGTCGAAGAATTGGACACCAGTATAAATTATGTTCGTACCCTAAGAAAAAGAGCACTCATACAGTACTTCTAACATATGTCTTGAAGACCATTAAATATGAAACGTTTTAGCGAAATTGAAAAGGGTAGTATAACCCGGGAGCACGGGATTCGAAATTTGGACTTGAGGACTCGCGTAAGGTCTTTCAGACCCTAATGTCGATCTTGGGGGTATTAGATAAGTACAGGTAATGATTTGATTTTTCCAGTGAAATAGTCCCTACTTTTATAATTATCCGGAGTTTTCATTCAAATTACGTTCTTCACTCTCTGCAGCTTCTCTCCCATTCTGAATCGTGATTCAAAGTCATTGCTGCTGAAACTTACTTCATTACTTACTTTGTCTCGTTGTCTTCGAGAATTTCTTCGTCTGCACCATTTTTGCAGTGTTGACAACAGAGAAAGAAAAAAAGTTCTCAAACTAGATTATTCATAAAAAACAACTAGAAGCGGCTTAAACAACCAGAATTAATTTTAGCCATTAATTTAATGACTACATGTTCCGTTTTTTCCTTGGGAAATTCCCGTGTATATTCACGTAATTCACTAATAGATTACTGAAAAAGACTGACACGGAAAATTGTTTTGTAAAAGGAGGAAAACAACTAGCAACTAGATGGGTATTTTTTCCAATTAAATGGACGAAAAAGAAAGACCAGATCTAATTGTAAAATAACTAAGCTGGCAACGCTGCATTTTTGGCAGATAATATCACCTTTCACCCTAGTATTTATTTGGTTTTCACAGGGACCAGTAATTGGTTTTGAGCCTAGGATGAAACCAGGCCGAATTACGACATCCGTGCAGCCAGACCAAATGGCCCTGTACGTAGGCCGCGCGGGACGATGTGTTGCGAGCTCTCATGAACAACGAACTCTGAACACTCGTGAACTCGATGTGGCTGGAATATAGTACACAATTCATGCTGACCCTTTGACATGTGATCCCCCGCAAGGGGTGCCCTACAAAAGTAACACATTGGCTTTGCTACATCTTCTTCTCTCATATTGTGCGATCGTGTGGGTCCTCCTCCGCGTTGCGCTGATATCATTTTGGATAAGCCTCACGAGGCTCTGTGATGTTTTATGTATATATTCATAGTTTAACTGTTATCAGTGTGGTGTGTGGTTTCTGTTTTTTTTTTTTTTTAATTTTTAATCACTTGTCTGTTCTATCTTTTCTTTTCTCCTGCTTTGATTAATCTACCGGATTGCCGATTGGAGAGTTTGGCTGAGTTGCGCTCGGTTTGTTCAGTTCAGTTCAATTGGTTTTGAATTGAATTTTGGCCAATCACTGGGGTTGCTAGACACAAAATCGTTTCCCTTGTAAAAAAAGAAGACCAAAATGTGACACGTGTTTTTCACTATCACAATAAAGAAAACACCCATAAACTCAAGCAAATGAAGTAGCTCACATGCATGGATGGAGAAAACGAGTCCACTTTATTAGAAATGGGGAGAGTTCGACCTTACGCTTGCATCTGGAGGTGGGGTGTGGGGGGGGGAATCTATTACGATTTCGATCGCGACATAGAGAGCTGGAAGTGATACACAAGTATCGATGATCACATTTTTGGTGCTTCAGTGAGCACCGTGGTGAGATGCTCGTCTTCCACTATGAAGGTCGCTATCAAGGTCCATGGGTTCGAATCCGGGAATAGAACGTTAGGCGCAAGTTCTTTACCTACCGCACCTGGGGGCGACCACCGATGGATGGAGCCTTCATTTCCCACCCAACTCCTATGGTTGAAAATTGCCGTATGGCGATATATGACCGGAGCTTGTATGCTGTAAAGTAGGGAGCACCGTGGTACTCACAAACAACAGGTTGAATATTCATTGTGAATCATTTAAATACCACGAAATTTGTATTAGCGAAATGCCAAGTGATGTACGTGTTATTCGTAAATATGCAGTATCCGCTATAATTTGTCCTCCATGTCCTTAAGGTACAGTCATTTCTCATCAAGTAGTGATGGTCACACAAGATCGAAACTAATTTTGTTCATCGTTTCCATTTCACACGGTGGTGATCATCGGCTATCAGTTTCAAACCACGATGTCGACAGCGATAAGAAAGACCTCTATTTCCCAATTATTACTGCTCTCAGCAACACATACTCGCACAAACAAAGTAATATCTCTGAGGAAATATCGATCTACTCTATAGATGGTTGTTATATGGCCCCGTAGAAATTTTCCCATTCCCTTCACAGCCATCATCTCATCCCCACCATGCGCCGAACCGTTAACGATTCCACCCTGGAGGCGATTCCACCATGATTGAGGTAGAATCCCCCAAGAGATAGTTTGCTTGTATATGTGCGTGTGTTACTTTATATGGGCGTGGAAGATAGTGCGTGGGGGGGGGGGGGGTTCTATATAGAACACAGAAGATTTGAGGTTTTAGCTTTTGATGGAATTATTCCCTCCTTTCCCTTTATATATGTATAGACCGCCTCCGCCTAGGTCTTCAAGTGGCAGGAGAGAAAGAGAGTGAGTGAACTACACACTGAGAAAAGCAATTCAAACACACACAAACGATGCTGGAGGCACGTCTATTACAGACGGTGGTACTGTACCGATGCTATAAGAGAGAGAAAAGGTCCATGGAGAGGAATTTCAAGGACGAGTGAACCTTTAAGTTCATTTTCAAAGCAAGGGAAGAGTACAAGAGGGTATTTGCACTAAACTAACAACGATCTCCAACGAAGGTTCAGGGGGGGGGGGTAGGCAAGTAAGTAAGTAAGTAAGCCCTTGCACATCTTTGAGAACGTCGTTTTCAACTGCAATCAGAATCCGTGAAACACAATTTAGAATTCTCAACCCCGGTAAGTAACTAGACTCAACATCACCACCACCACTGTCTTCCCCCCAGCCTCGCGAAATGCTAAAAGACGGAATATTGTCCGTCGTTGTTATGATAAACGAATGTTGGAATTGCGATGCCGTCCCCGTGAGTTTAAAACTGAAAACCCCACCACTTGTTATGTATTTAAAATCCTTCCTCACTCTTGTTCGTACTTGAATTCCTTACCACCCCGAGGGTTGAATCTTTAAGACTGTAGGAATCTTAATACACATTCAAGTGCGAGACTCGCTTTGTGCTTCTACGAGAGAGGAGAGAAAGAGACGCGGAAAGAGGATTTAATTGCTGGCGTTTTGAGAAAAGGATTATGATCCTGGATCCTCAACCGAACAACTATAATGCATTAACAGAATAAAGAATTCATGTTGGGAGAGAAAAGGAGAAATCTTTTCTCCTCACTCTGAGGGCGTGTCTTTGTCTGTTATAGCTTCCATCGAGGTTATAAGGATTCGTTACGTGGTAGAGATGAATAAATTCCGTAAGAAGAAACTCAACAAACTAAGAGAATTTATTCAGATTCAAGAAAAGAGTCTTTTTGGATATTAATGCTGAAACGAAATTTGTAAAGAAAAGTTTTTAGTTTCCCGGCCGTGTTGCATTCCGGGCAAGTGCTCTTACAAATACACCACCGACACACAACTGTTTTCGTCCTTGTAACATGAACAGTAGCGTGATACACTGATATACACTGCTAAACCACACATGAACCTCGTCCATATTCGTCTGAGGAACGTCTAACGAATTAGTACATGGTGAAATGCGCGTGTCCGTGTTGTGGAGCTAACGTCAAGTTGTTTCTGCTTGTTATGTGTAGTGTGCTTCCATCTGTCATAAATTTTTCTAACTGTGAGTTAAGTGTAGTGATTGAAGATTTTATCGTTGTAGGCCTGTTGGTTTCTGTGGCGAGACGTTTTAACGAGGAGATCAGTTCGCATTCGCGTCTTTAAGTTGGGAACCACAGAAAACCAACTTCAGCGACCGTCGCGACAGTGATGGTCGCTGAAGTTGGAGTTCGAATTCGGATCCTCGCGATGGGAGTCCGTCACTACGGCGCCACTCGATCACCACAGCGGCGCACTGACATACACTAATGCTCAAAAGTTAAGCAACAAAACTAAAAATGCTTATAAAAGCAATTTTTTTTTCTTTTTTGTTGGAGTTTGCACAGATCATAGGGGGAAGCAAAGGACACTCAATCTCTGGGGAAATTACAAAGGGAATAGAAAATCCTAAATCAAATAACTGGCGTGGAAAAGCCAGTGCGTCCAGAGCTATGCTGGACGCACTGGCTCTGCAACGTCGATCCTTACCAATGATAATAAGATCACCAATGTCGTTTTGCGGTATCAAAATTCATTCAAGTGAAAGATTTGTTCCCAATCTTGGCGCAGCGATTGCAACCGGTTTGTGCATTGGGGGGGGGGGGGGAAGCAGAAGTCCGGTGTGTTTAATTCATCATTCAGCGATGAAGCATATGTGGACCGTACTTTTAGAAATTTTTGGTGATTAGTTTGATCAATAAATTCTGAATTAAATTCAGACATTATTTCAGTTTTACATGTTTTTATATACAAAGAGTATCAGTATTTTTTTTCAATATTTATTGCATAATTATTTCACACATATGTTAAGTTAAATGTGATAAATTTGTTATTATGCATACTCAAATACAGATACAAATACAACGCCACAACAGGCAAATTGCCCAACGAGGTGGCTGACTTAAGAACATCATGGATCCCCGAGCCCCTACCTACTACTGCTACACCACACATGCATGCACCCCCCCCCCCCCGCGGAACCCTCCAACGAATCGGTACATGCGGGAATGTGCGTGTACGTGTAGTGCAAACTGACGTAAAGTTTGTTTCTGTGTAATGTTTGTTATGTGTAGTGCTGTCATCTGCCCCCAGTTTTACAAACTATGAGTGAAGTGTTATGGTTGAATGATTTACCGTTGTAGGACTGTTGCTCTCTGTGGCGAGACTTTTTAACGGGGAGATCGGCTCGCATTTGCGCCTTGAAGTTGGGAACCACAGAAAACCAACTTCAGCCGACCACCACTGTGGGGTTCGAACCCGGATCCTCGCATCACGAGTCCGGCACTATAACCACTCAACCACCACAGCGGCAAACCAATGATCTTGGTAAGTGTGACAAATTTATTACTTTTACTGGAGGCTATAAATAATAATCAAGTGTCGTTGATAAATTTGATAAATACTTGGAATTTATCGCTTTTATCTGTGATTATGCATAATACCGTAGTGTAAATGGTGAATATGATAAATATGAGAAATATTACAAATGAGTTCGGTATACGTAATAAATATAGTCAGACCATAATGTAATGATAACAAATTTTATCATCGTACCCGATTATAATGATCGCAAATTTTACGATCGTATCTCGATATAATGAGATGATATACATGTACAAATTATCATGTATAGTATATTCTATAGTACGATTTATCACGTGTACCAATGACGCGACCTTTCGGTATTATGCATAATCACCAGCAAAAGTGCTAATTTTTAGTACTATGCATAATCGCCAGTAAAAGTGATAAATTTAGGAAAATTTATCAAGTTTACTACAATGCTCGGTAAGTTCTGCATAATGACCGCATTTATCACATTTACCGTAACATGTATATGACACAATTTGTGACTTACACTTTTGTCGTTCCTCATCTTTAATGGATGCAAAATATCTTTAGAAAAATTTTACCGAATGCATACCTTTTACAAAACATACGTCATTAAATGCTGGAAAAAACAACTTTTCTTCCGGAATAAGAACGAGAAGGTACGAGGTTCGATTTCCGGATCCAGGGAATAAATCAGCACATACACACGTCACAAAATTAACATTATATATTGGCAAACATGCAAAACAAGAACGCGGGCAAGGCCGTAATTAATAATAGAAGAGGAAAAAAAAACACTATTCCTTTATTTTTCCATTAATAGCCAAAATATTGGTTTTCGATTAATAGAATTGATAAACCGAGGCTATTAATCAAATCTTTTCAGACGCACTTAATTAACACAGAGCAAAGAAATTGAAAATTTTTTTTTTGAGGATATACGATCAAAATATTAAAAAGTGAAAATTATAGAAATATAATATATTCAAATGTTTAAAAGAATATTTGTTTCCATATTAAAAAAATTGGGACTTTAAATACTTTTTTTCTATAGCCGATTTTTTTTACTATCGTGTAACAATATGCTGCGGATTATAGAATTTTTAGTTATGCGTAAATTTAATTTATTAGAAATGTAGAAATGTGAGATTTCATATTATGGAAGTCTGAACTTTAATTTTATTTCCTAAATTGATTTTTTTGAATTTTTTACAAATGCTGCTAGACAATCATTTTTTTAAATGAACATCACAATAAAATTTCAAACTGTTTATAAATTTTGATGTACAGTAGAATCCGGACTATCCGGTCTAATGTGACGGCAGTGGGGGGGGGGCGGATAACAGAAAAGCCGGATAAACCGGAGTTCTACAGGGTGTTCTGTTAATGGACCGACAAACTCAGAGGGTTATTAGTAGACATTAAGAGGAACAAAAATTGCAATGGAACATGGTGTCGCAAACCACGTTGAGACGGTGAAAATCGCGAAAAACGCATGCAGGCTCTGAGTCCAGAGGAGACGAAAAGTGGATGTCAGTTGATCGCTTAATGCGATCGTGGGTTCGCTCACCATATCTGACGTAAGAAGTGTCGTGAAACGCATGCGCTGGTGTGGGATCGCGCTTTGCGGACGACGTAAATTAGCACTATTGTGGTGGTAAGCGCGCGTAGCAGTAAGTTGTCTGTTTCAATGAGCATCGTGATGGCTGACTACACTAACGAGGAATACGCTGATATGCATTTGATATACGGTTGAGCAGATGGAAATGTCATTTATGCGATGCCTGTGGACACACCGGAGGATCTCATAGCGCGGATTGTCGTCGCTGCTGCAGACATCAAAAGCATATCTGGTATCTTCGAGCGCGCCCGGGAATTGTTTTTACGTCGTTGTAGACTGTGCGATGCCGTCAGCGGCTGCCACTTTCAGCAACTCTTGTAATTATTAATCAAATAAATCTTTTTGTAGTTGTTATTGTATTTTTTGTCGTTCCAGCGTGACGTCGAAATCTGCATGCGTTTTTCGCGATTCTCACGCTCTCAACGTGGTTTGCGACACCATGTTTCATTGCAATTTTTGTTCCTCTTAATGTCTACTAACAACCCTCTGAGTTTTGTCGGTCAATGAGAAAAAACCGTAAAGGGGGACATAACTCCGAAAAGTCATCTGGTCTCCACGGGGACCCGAACCCAGGCCTTCTTGCAAACCAATCAAGCATGTGCTACCATCTACGCCATTCGACACTGCATTCATTATCACGCGCACGGCGCCGGGAGTCGCTGAAATAGAGGTACTAGTAGCCTCGCTTAACCTCAGCTAATAAGGAAAGCAGGGTCGTGTCTCCAGTGGTGTAGATTGTAGCATCATGTGCTTGACTTGCTCGGTTCGCAAGTGGGCCTGGGTTCGAGTTCCGGCGGAGACCAGATAACTTTTTTTTTCTTCCCGAGTCCACCTCGGCATAATATATCTAGAAAGTATCCGTTTCCTTTATATATTGGACTGAGAAAAGGCCGTCTATCTCTTTATATTATATTGTTTTCGTTTTGTCTAGGTCTTGCTTTGTTTTGAAGGAAGCCGATGTTTATGATTCGTCCTTTTATTCGTTCTAAGTTTTTTCGGTAAAAGCAGTAGATAATAATAATAATAATAATAAAAAATAGTTTCTTCGAAACTCTTGGAGGAAAACAGAGAGGAAATGAAGCACATCTTGCCTTTAGGGGGTTTCCCAACTGAGGAAACGGATTGAAACACTACGAAAAAAAGGAAATGTTTGCACTTCCTGAAAAAGTCTATTTCTAAAGGGACTGGAGATAAATTCTAAATGACCATTTATTGATCGAATTCCTTTTGTTTTCATCAAAGATTACTGATTTTTTACGGTTCTGAGAATGTGATCAAATTAATACCGGGTACCCGGGCTGAAAGTATCCAAAAAATAATGGCTCATAGTGATATTGAAGGACCAGACACACCCAACACCACCTATAGAACAAGGCCTCCGCGCGATGCTTGTGACGTCAACGAAGGAGGCCATTTCTCCTATAGACATTGGATATACTGCAAAAAAAAAAGATAAAGATATCGTACGCTTTGGCCTGCATTATCAAATGGCAATAGGTGAAATGGCCTTCTTCAGTGACGTGACGAGCTTCGTGTGGAGGCCTTGTTCTATAGGTGGTGTTGACACACCCCGCTTCCCCATCTCGGAGAGGAGTCGAAGCGTTCCCGGAGGATGGGTGTATCCGGAAATTGCTTTATTTATGTGAAAATAACAAACAACGGTATTTCATATATACGATAAGGAATCGGGAATAACAATTGTGATCATAACATCGTCCACAGTCAACGAGCCCGTAATCGTACCACTGTCATTACCTGAAGACTGAATTATAAGAAGTAGCTGTAGTGACAGAACCACACCTGCTTAGTTACGAAAGTGCTGCACCATCGATAGGGAATAGCTTTTTCCATCGACGTCGCGCATGCGCAATGAAGACAGTTGCTTTAAGGTACTTCTCGCAGCAGTTGCGCTGTCAGCATGGGGATGCAGTGGTCGGTTGAAGTTTGTCTTCTGGGGTTTTATAACTTTAAGGTTCAAATATGAACAACGATTATATTGGAAGAAATTAGGTGTCGGGGGGGGGGAATATGATTAAAGTGTTTAAAATTTTCAACAGGATGAATAGGATGGACCATGAGTTAGAACATGATACACCGTCAATTGAGTGTTTCAATCATTCACTCAATCGCTCACTCAGCCTACCACTTGATCACTCATACGGCCATTTGCTCAATCACTCATACGGTCATTCGCTCAATCACTCACTTAGCCAATCATTTGATCACTCATACGGCCAATCACCCACTCACTTGATCGCTCATTCATACGATCAATCGTACGGCTTCTCACTTGTTTACTCACTCGGTCATTATGCGGTTACTCACCCACTCACTCGATCACTCTCATGCGACTACTCACTCACGGTGTTACTCAGTCGGTCACTCACCCGTTATTTATTTAATGAATGTTGGTGAAACTCTATTGCATAATGTGTTTCAAGTCACTGAAAAGGCTTTTATTGAATATCATCATAACACGTTCGCCCGTGGTCACGAGCATTCAAGATTCGAAAAGTTCCAGCGCGGAAATAGAAGGATATTACAGTTCCGTGAAACGAAAAGGGCTTGAGAGATTGACTTATTCGACGAATCATCGCTTTAATGGATATCGATGGGAATAACAATCTGCAACCGGGTTCGAATAACGGGCAAAGCCCCGGAATACTGCCAAGAAATCTCGAACTGCTGGACAGCGTGGATGGCACTTTCACGTGCACCTGGAACCTCAAGAACTTCAGCAAGGTAGATCCGACTCCGGGCAAATCGTGCCGTAGCAAGGTCTTCAAGAGCGTCGAAGGGCGACCGTGTCTCGACTTGACGATCCTTTTCTATCCTGGAGGTCAAGATGAAGAGCATCAGGAGTCCAGATGCTACCTGCAGTTCCGGAAGAACCACTACGGGATGTTCGTGAAAACGGTTATCTCGTTCCAGGCAACGAACGGACAGTTGATTGCCCAACGCAGCCATCGGTGGGTAGTTCTCGGCCATAAGCGCATCTGCAAAGGCCCGGAAGGCGTCAGCAGGCAAGAACTATTGCAGAGTTTGGCTGGCGACGACGTTCTCCTGCTGAAGGCCGAAGTGCGCTATTCCAGCAGTAACTTCAAGAATGCCGACACCGAGAGGAACTTCATGATGACGACCCAGAGCGGTCTTTTTGCGGAAGCCTTCACGAACATGTTGACGCGGATGAGTCCCGACTTCCTGATTGTGTCCCACGGGCAGTATCATCCGGTCCATAAGGTCGTTCTTATAGCAAACTCTAAAGTCTTTGCCGACTTGTTGCTCCAAAACGACGGCCTCGGCAGACTTGATGTGGATGACTTCGAGACCGACGCCGTGGATGCGATGGTCTTCTTTCTATACAACGGACGGCTGTCGGACCTCAGCATGAAACTCTTGCTGAATGTGATTCGCATCGCTCACGCGTATGGCTTGGATGCGCTGAAGCTGTACTGCTACAGGTTTATGGTCGCTGTGACGCCGAATCACAGAGACAGCTTCAATCTTCGCGACACTGTATATTGGTTCAATTATGACCGGGGAATGGAACTCTGCCCCGAAGCGATTAACCAGATTGTCAATTGCTTGCAAGGCATTCCTCTTTGAAAGTGGTAATGCAAAGAGTCCCGTATTTTTGTTCATTGTTTAGGTTACTTGTCATTGAATGCTCATATATACCGACCATTTATTATTGATAATTTATCGTTGCATATGTTGCAGGGTGGGTCAAAATTGTTTCGGAATTCATTTTGTCTCAGTTCGAAAAAAAATCTTATATATTAAAGCAAAGCATTTCAATGTGATTAATTAAAATTATCTGATCATTCAAAATTGAACATTAAATTTGTTGTATATATTATTGCTTATGTCAATCCTTCGGGTTTAGTCGTGAAATTCGGATGTACAGATATCGGAAAATATTTTTCATTACTCATATATCTTTGCTGTACCAGACAGGACAGAAAATTATGATCATGTGTGAATTCAAAGGTTTCGAACCCGTATTTTTTTACAAGTAATCTATATTTAGTCATGCTCATGAACTGCGCACCGCTTCCATTTTGAATAGTAATGTTTCTGTTATGTCATTGTACTTGATCATTTGATCATTTACTCGCACAAGAGCAGGTGTGGATCCAGGATGACGTGATGAGAGGGGGGTGGGGGTGAATTGTTCAAGTTCGTTCGGGTCGCCCCAATTTCTATAAGGGACAAAAATATTTTCCTATATTATTCTGCTGTTGGGAGAGGCGGTAGTTCCTATCGTCCCCCCTCTGGATCCGCACCGTAGTCAAGACAGACAGACAGACACTTCAGCTGCGAATGGAGAGAAAGCAGAAATTTTCAGCTGCGAATGGAGAGAAAGCAGGTGGATCCAGGCGATATGTCGGAGATGCGACTATTTGTGTAGGTGCGTCGGATCATCCCATATTTTACGGGACGGGCAAATTTTCCCTATATTATTCGAAGCTTGGGAGAGAGAGAGAGAGAGAGAGAGAGAGAGAGAGAGAGAGAGGGCGATTCCCCCTCCACGTCTGGGTTCACGCTTACACCAGAGTGACCCGGAAAGTGTGCAAGCACGTGAGTGACCAGAAGAGGGAGCTAGAGAACGAGGTGCCAGGTCAGTGATTGATAGAGTGACCTGGGGGAAGGAACCACATAAATGAGAGACTAAAAGACTTACCTGGAGTCTAGAGAGATACTCGGAGTCTAGAGTGATCATGGGAGTGATCTAAAGAGCGGAGAACCCTTTCAGTGAGCATCTAAAAGGGTGACTTAGAGCAGAAATTCCCAACTTTTTTTTTACTCATGTATCTTTATACTACCTATTTTTGGTAGTATATAGTTTGTATGGTGGAGCCCCACGGGCCTCTTCTCTTCAAAAATTTATCGAATTTATACTGCTTTTATTTTCCTCGAGTGTCCGCGGAATCCCTGGGAAGCTTGTCCGGAAAATTCACCGACAAGAATTCACCGCCATGGAATTCTTCGCTAGGAAATTTCACCGACCAACAATTCACCGAATGGAAAAATTTTCCAACAAATAATTCACCGACAAGAGTTCGACACGATTGAATGAACTAGGGAATGAATGATCGAGTGAGCAAGTGAACGAGTGAGTGAATGAATGAGCGAGTGAATGACTGAACGAGTGAATGAATGATAGAGTGAGCAAGTGAACGAGTGAGTGAATGAATGATTGAATGAGTGAATGAACGATTGAATGAGTGAATGAATGATTGAATGAGTGAGTGAATGAGCGAGTGAGTGAATGAGCGAGTGAGTGATCTTACTGGCTCATTGACTCGTGTTGAATTGTTGTCGGTGAATTTTCCAAGCTGTGAATATTTTCCGTCGATGTGGTCGGTGAATTTTCCCAGCTGTCAATTTTCCGTCGATGAATTGTTGGTTGGTGAATTTTCCCAGCGATGAATTGCTTGTCGGTGAATTGTTGTCCGGTGGTGAATTTGTGGCAGTGAATTTTCCGTAAATCCCTGGGAAGTGAACATGGAGCCCCAAGAGTTCCACGGAGCACCAGTTGAGAACTGTTGATCTAGAGAATGTGAAAACATGTAAGTGATCGAAAGCACGACTTAGAGACGGAGCATATTTACAGGCGGGGGGGGGGAAGTAAGCATGCTCTTTAGCCCTAGGCAGACTATTTAAGGAATGACTGGGCAACAAGAAAATTGGACAAGAACAGGTGAAGGGTGGCAAAAACATAAATCCGCCTCTGCTTCCAATATACTATGCGAGCCGCTGTGCGGTCGTGTGGTCATAGTGGCGGACTCGCATCGCGATTACGAGCCGATTTGCCTGCTAAAAAGTCTCGCTATAGAGATCAACAGTCTCACAACTGTATAAATATTCGGACATTACGCTCCACTCATAAATCGAAAAATAGATGGCAGCACTAAAAAATTCACGCACTGGAGGGAGTATGACGTCAGCGGTCATCGCCTTGGCAGTGCTGAGAACGGTGCGGCAGCATCATTGGCCGGAAGATCACGTGACTCGGTGAATGTCGGCTCAATCCCAGTTATTTTCTTATGGCATCCGTACTACTTTAAAGGACTTTAAGGGTTTGATTTTATAAGGAAATGAAAGCGATTATTCCAGAATTAAAGAAAGTGATAATTCCAAAATTAACGGAAAAGCGATAATTTTAGAATTAACGAAAAAGCGATAATTCCAGAATTAAGGAAAGAGATAATTCCCGAATCAATGAAAAAGATAATTCCCGAATCAATGAAAAAGATAATTCCAAAATCAATGAAAGAGATAACTCCAGCATTAATGAACGCGATAATTCCAAAATCAATGAAAGAGATAACTCCATCATTAATGAAAGAGATAACTCCATCATTAATGAAAGAGATAACTCCATCATTAATGAAAGAGATAACTCCATCATTAATGAAAGAGATAACTCCATCATTAATGAAAGATAGTTCCAGATGAATGAAAGATAGTTCCAGATGAATGAAAGATAGTTCCAGATGAATGAAAGTGATAATTCCAAAATCAATGAAAGAAATAATTCCAAAATCAATGAAAGAAATAATTCCAAAATCAATGAAAGAAATAATTCCAAAATCAATGAAAGAAATAATTCCAAAATCAATGAAAGAGATAATTTCAGTATTAATGAAAAATGATTCCAGAATTAATGAAAGATAATTCTAGAATTAAGAAAAGAGATAATTCCAGCATTAATGAAAGGTAATTCCAGCATTAATGAAAGGTAATTCCAGCATTAATGAAAGGTAATTCCAGCATTAATGAAAGGTAATTCCAGATTGATGAAAATGATAATTCAAAGTTAATGAAAAAGGTAATTCCAAAAATTATGGACGAGATAATTCCAGAATTGATGAAAGAAATAATTTCAGCATTAATGAAAGAAACAAATCCAGAATTAATGAAAGAAATAATTTCAGCATTAATGAAAGAAACAAATCCAGAATTAATGAAAGAAATAATTTCAGCATTAATGAAAGAAATAATTTCAGCATTAATGAAAGAAACAAATCCAGACTTAATGAAAGAAACAAATCCAGATTTAATGAAAGAAACAAATCCAGATTTAATAAAAGAAATTATTCTACAAGTAATGAAAGAAATAATAATTAATAAAGGAAATAATTCCAGAATTAATGAAATAAAATGCAGAATTAATGAAGGAAAATTCCAGAATTAATGAAAGGAATTTTTTAGCGTAAACAAAAGAAGTTATTCCAACATTAATGAAAGAAATTATTCCAGTATTAATGAAATAAATAATTAAATCTTTTTTTTATCTTTAGATGAGTTCTCTATCCTTTTTTTTTAAATCTTCAAAACGCAATATTTAGAGAATGTACTGTACATTCCAATGGGCAAAGGTACATTTTAATGCTAGGCACGAACGGTGTTATTCACCGAGTCACGTGATTTTCTTGCATGCGATGTCGCTGCCGTCGCGGCGGCTGGATGCTTCTTCCAGTAATACAGGGCGATGCAGAAAAAGATGGGAAAAACTTCAAGAGGTGATAGTACACACCAATACAAGCAATTGTCGTCAAAGAATTCATGGTCTAATATGAATGGCGTAGATGGTAGCATGCTTGCCCGTTTTGCAAGAGGGCCTGGGTTCGAGTCCCGATGGAGACCAGCTGCCTTTTTTTCCCCAGTCACCTCTGCATAATATCCAGAAAAATATCTATTTTCTTGATATATTGGGCTGAGAAAAAGCTGTTCTTAATCTCTCAATCGGTAAATCCTTTTTCTCATCCAAGCTCGTGGACTCCCTGAGTTGTATCTGAGGAACCGCAAAGGGTCCGTGGAGCCTTGCTTTTGCCTAGAAAATTACCTGACCCGATCGTACGCAGTTTTACGCGATAAACACTTCTCTCCATAAACAGAAAGCATTTCTTTGTGAATATTTTTTTTACATACAATCCTATTGCCCACGAAAATCGGACAACAGCACGCTGCTCCTTCATTGTACAATCACCATAGCCATTTTGAAACTGAATTGCGCATGCGTGCGAATTCTACGAGTTGATATGAAATGAACATCATAAAGATGGTGATGCTGTCATTTATTAACATTCTTCGAGAATATTTGATACTACTCTAAGATATATAATATCCATTTGTGATTTACTTAATGGCTCCTCCTACTATTGACATCCATATTTTTTATGGACATAGTTTTTTAGCTACCTCGTTGGGCATTTTGTCTGTTGTGGTCTTTGTATTTGCATTTGGGCTGATCCGATTAATCGATTAATCGGGTCGGTGAATCGATCATTTGTTAATCACAGTTTAAAAATTTTAGTTGAGTTAATCGACTCGATCAATCCGATCAAAATTCAATTAAAATTTTTATCAACAGTTTGTAATTTTACTTGATTTATTTAACCAAACCGATTAAATGCCTTATACAATGTTCTAATACAAAACATTTCATATACGTAACCGTATTTGAAAATATTTGAATCAATATTTTGATCAAATTTTTTGACATGAGAGAACACAAGTAGATTAAACGAAAACTATTGACGATTTATAAAATTACTGAATTTTTTGAAAAAACGACAAGATCGAAGTTGTAAGAAATTTTAGGACATGACGAGCATGTTCAGCATATCGTTCCCTTATGCCAGGGACACGAATGTGTGAATTTTCACTTTTGGGTTTATCAAGTGGTTGTGTGTGTGTGTGGATCACTTACTTTCTAAGTTTTGCCAGAAACGCACAAATGTGTATCCTCTCTATTGAAACATATTTTACAAAACATTTTAGGAGAAAAACTTTCATAGAGTAACGTGGATAGAGTAGACATTAAAAAGTCGTTTTCCAAGTTCTCGAAATTATTCACATTTCATATGTTTCGACCCGATAATAAATAACTTCAAGCGGGCGCGGCTTCTATTTCTTAAACTATTCTTGTATTTGTTTACATCCATTCAGTGGATAAGTGTGTGAAATAGATGAAATATATTTTTATATACTGTAGCATCAATTAATATTATATAATTACCAACCATACGTTTGCTATGAAAAAATAGCATTTGCAAATATTCGATTAAAATTTAATTAACCGATTAAATTTTTTTTGATTAGACAGCTAAATTTTAATCGATTCCAACCCTAATTTATATGTTAATTAGTGGTACTTTAACCAGTACTGTCGATGGTCAAAGGATTAAAGTTTGTCCCATGAATTTAGAATCACCCTGTATTTATGATATTTAGATTTCGAGAGATAGATGTCATCATCTATTACAACCGGACTATCGGAAAATCAGTTATTCTGGTGATAATGGATTCTGGTCTTCGAATCAAGTTGATATATTCGGCCGGAAACATGGTCCATGTTAAAAAAAAGAAGGGGAAAAAAACCAGGGGGAAAATGAGTTCGTCGTGTGTTTTCATGAAAAAAGCATGCATTATGCAAGGTATGTGTATAGAAAGTAAAGGTCAGAGACTGGACATAACACATTCCCTCTCTCTATTCCATCACGTTGACAACAAGGAAAAGCTTCCATACAGTTACTGACAAATCCGTGCGTCTCCCCCCCGAATCTCCTACACGAAAAATCATTGATATTTTATGGTGTCGCTGAAGCAAAATAAAAAGAAAGGTAATATTTGCGAAAGCGGGACGATATAAGGGACAACGTGGACCGTAACAGGTTTACTTACGCAAGTGCTGACAGGATCCATAATGAACCCCGTTTGGAATTCTAGGCTCGAATGTTCCGAAGATGGGGAGAATACCTTACATGGACTGTATACACATTCGTGTATAAATACATATATAGGTCCATATGTACATGTACTTACTTATTTTTATTTTCGCCGCTCCTACTTTAGTGAACTTACGTTGAACTTACCCTCCAGATATTCACACAGGGCAGTAGGAAAAAGGGAAATATAAACTATTGAAGTAGCGAGTGAAATAAAAGTAAGATTCCCGTAGGGATTTCTCGGGTCGAAAAAATGCTATTTGCGTTTGGAAAGAGGACCAATATTTCTAGGAGTAAAAGTATAAGACAAGAAAGATATCATTTAAGACTTGATATAGAAAATAGAGAAATTTTCAAAACAGTAATGTTAAAAGCAAAATTGTTCTGTGATAGTTCAAACTCTAAATAATGGTTATTGGGGGAAAATACAACAATTAAAATTTTTATGCGCCCTCCTCCTCCCTTTTTCAATAAAAATAATAAAATGAAAATTTTGTACCTTTTTCTCTACGGTGTAACACAAGTTGCTAAAAAGTTCAGAAATTCATAAAATAATTGAAGGAATCGGTATATTTCGATGCGTTTTCTACGAGAAAGTTATTCTCACGGAGGGTGATTTTTCTTTGATGCAGAAAATATAAATTAGTTTAATCTTTTGCCGACCCTGCAAACGAGAAGATCACTGGAAATATACAAATCAGAGTCCTATGAAATGCAAGGGTATATGATTAGAAGATCATAGAAGATATTTTATGAAGAGGAAGGGTATATGATTTCTGAATTTCCCTGTTACTAGCACTTACATAACGTTTGTGATGTTGACATGAGGGATAAAGCAGTATTGGTGAAGTTGTTTCACCTCAGCCATGAATCGCCGGCTAAAGCTTTACAAACCTATTGGAAACAGAAGAGATTGAAGGAAAGTTCAAGTACAAAATTATGTGTTTTTCTAACATGCAGCGTCCTCTACCGACAAAAATATAACAATTTTTTTTCTGCACGCCAAAAAGAAAAAAAAATTTTTGCAAATCGAATTCGAATATGCTGATTCCTCCAATACTTTCTTTGCTTCAATTCAAACTATTTAAAAATTCATGAAAGACCCTGTATATACGATAATATACACGTACAATAGATGGTACATAGCAAACAGGGAGGGAGGGGTATGACATTTTACTGGCAAACCGTTGATCCTGGAGGCATACTTCGAAATAGAAAAATTTTCCAAATAACGTGCAGTACCCAGATATGTCATTCATGTTTCAAGGGGCGTATAGTAATTAAAGTTAAATAAAAAATAACTATTTATACGGACACCCTGAAGAAGGGACCTTCTGTGACCAACAAAAAAAAATTTCACGTTTCTAAGAAGTGCGATATTCACTGCGATATCCAAGTTCAAAAAACGGTTGTTAAAAAACAGCATAAATAAAAAAAGAAGCGTTGCCCGTTAGTTAATACTGTTCTTGCAAAACTTTTCTCCGATTTTTGAATTCACATTTCTCAGCGAATGTTCTGAAATTAACTTTTATACAGTCCCTGTGTGTCCCAAGTTGTTGCCCTGTCTCTCGATGCAAAAAAAATCCATGTTTCTATGTGCAATATTCACTGAGATATTAGAATTAAAAAAGCGGAGGAAAGGTGGGGAAAAAAAAGCTGTCAATGCGGAAAAACCGTTTCACCCGCATTTAGGGCTGTTTTTTTTCCCCCTTAAATTTCCTCCGTTTTTCAAATTTGAGTAAATTATTGAATTGCACTTAGAAGCAAGACATTTTTTTGTTGGTATCAGAAGACACAGGATAACTACTTTCTTATTTGGTTTTGTGTGAAATTGTGTAAAAGTTAATTTTGTTATTTTAATAACCATACAACCCCTTGAAACATGAATGACATATCTGGGTACTACACGTTATTTGGAAACTTTTCCGAATCGGAAGTATACCTCTAGGATCGAAGGTTTACCTTTAAAATTCCATACCCCCGTGTTCTATGCACCCTGTATTACACATATAATGCTGTGTGTAGCACGCATATTATACTAAAAATTACAGTAAATTTTCTATAGCAAGATACTGATTGGTTTTAATAAAACTACTTATAAAAATTGAGTAGAAATTATTTCAAGTCAAGCAATATTGGCTTTTTTTTACATTAAAAAAGGATTTGGAAAAACCAATAAAACAACTTATTGCCTACAAATAATTTTCAACGGTTCTATGTAAAAACGAGCTGAGTTCGTTTTTACATAGAACTGTTAATAATAACTGTTAATGATAACCGAAAAACATACATTAAGTGCACAGTAGGCCTACTCAAAATTTTATAATTTTTTTATCTTTATTCTTTTATTAGGGGGAAAAAAATTCACAGCACTAAAAATATGAGGTAGCTTCAATTCACGTAAATATCTTACAGATGCCAGGCCGCTATATTTTGAGAAAGTAGAAAAGATATAGATATAAAAAATATATATGAGCTGCTTCATAGAAAATGAAATTCACTACATGGGGCTCAGAATGATTGAAAAAAATTGAAAAAAAGGAGAGAAAGTAACGCAATCCAAAGTCTGTTCCTAGCATCATATCCAGGACCGGAGAACAATTCTGTAACAGTATTTCATAAATCAATTCTATCGAACGCGGACATATTATGCCACCTTCCAACTCCCATCACGACACTCCCTAGACTATTGTGACACCAAGTCCGGGTTCACCAAGAACCCCCCTCTCGCCCGACACGGCTCCACCCCCGCCCCTTATATACAGTATGGGAACTGGAACAATACTCGCACATACGACCTTTTCCTTCTCTCTCTACCACCATCTAAAACAGCTCCCAATGCCCAAAGAACAATAAAATTTTGTCCTGGAAAAAAAAGAGAGGATTTTTTTTGGTCGCTCCAGGACAAGCTCCCCACTTCTCCAGTTTTTCCTTCTCTGCGCCGGATCCGTTTTTATAGACTTTTCGTTTTATTGAGGCATGAAAGGGATTCCAGAGAACCATGTTCTTCAGAATAAACCGGCTGATGCAATGTGGGTCCTGGAGATGAAAAAAAAAAAACAAATCAGAGAAAGAAATGCTTTATTTTTTTGAAAAAAAAGGACGAAAACATCAAAATCTTTCCCGGTTTTTTTTGGTCCTGGATAAGGAAGAGCCGAACACATACATACACAGACGGGAAATAGCGGATATTCGGGATTGGGAGGAAAGACATTGAAATCCGGGACGGTGGTGGGTGGTGGTAGAAAGGAAATGCTCGTAAACTGCGTTTTATAGTGAACTGTCGGACATTTTCCACACAAGTTGACTGATCTATAAGACCGATTCCTGCTGAAGTATACGAAGCGTGTGTACACGGTCCTGGACAGAAAAAAAAATGTACTGAGAAGATGGTGGGAAAACGCCTAAGATTTCGTGGACAGACATTATACACAGTAGGACATACGTACCCCCCTCTTTGACCGTAAATCTCGGACATTACTCCCAGAAAATGCAATGGAGCTTATTTATATGCGTGGAATCGTATGAAAGATTTTGCGGTTTCGCCTTATTTTGTGTAGTAAGATCGGATCAGAGAGAGAAACTGTTTCTACATCGTGCTGAAATACAATATAATACTTTTCTTTTATTATGTCAACAATAGCCATCAGGTATTAGTGAAGAATGTCATTGACCTTCGTGGGTTTTGATGTTTGCGGAATGTGTTTGGGGATATAGAAGTAAACGAAGAAATACAGCCTAACACGGTAATAATGATATCAAAGAATTCACGAAATTTCCTCGTTATAACCGAAGCTGACCTTTCCCAGACCTTTTTCGGCGAAAAATATAATCAGTTGAAATCGAATACTGTGCATGAAGTTCCGCTTCAATACGATTATGATGAGCTTATTTGAACGAGAAAACTATGAGAAATTCCGGTAATTACTACGTAACATCTCCGTTTCTCACCAAATATTTCGCCTATTGTCGGTGAAGTCGCCAAATATTACTTATAAATAACCCTTGGCGAGAAATACAGTGCTACAACTAGTCTGCTAAAATGTATTTCACGCGAAACAAGTGGAACATGACAAATACGTGAGATGAATATCTATATTCTTACTCATTATAGGGGCCCAATTTATAGATTATGCAAATTATCATTATCCCCAATTTTAGTAAAAGGAAATAAAGTAAATTTCGCTGAAAAAAATGGGCACTTTTCTGCAAATTCAAAAACAAAGGCCACGAAATTGTCAAACGAGGTTGTTGAAAAAGGATTCCTGTAAAAAACATGGATGTCAAATATAACCAAAGTAAGCAACCCAATATAAATCATACATCACGAAAGAAAAAAAATTAATGATAAATGCTATACATAATAGAATGCCCGTAAAAAATACTTCTGTCTTATTGTAAGTATGGGTAGCTTCTAGATTACCATCGTACTTCATTTAAATGTGTCATTTGCGTTAGAATTCCCGAACATCGGGAGTAGGCTATTCCATTTATTAACAACCCTATAAGAGAGCAACTCTCTGCAACACCACAATCTGAAATTGCCCCTCACTAATCAATACTGCTGTCTCTTTGTCGAAGCACTTGATTGATGTGTATTAATAACTCATGGTCCATCCAGTTGAAAATTTTAAATTCTTCGATCATATGCCCCCGGCACTTGAGTTACTCCAATGAAAACATATTCAAGTCTTTCTTCATAGCCTAAGCCTCGTGTGCAAAAAAAAGAGGACGAGTAGCTCTTCTGTGCACCCCTCGATCAAGTCTATGTCTCTATATACGTATGGTCTCCAAAACCTTACGGCGTACTCGAGTGCAGGACGAACTAAGTCTCTGAAAAGGGGAGGAATGACTTCGGGAGAACGCGAAGAGGCTTTTTTAAGAATGAATCCGAGCATTCCATTCACCTTTTTTGTCCACTGCTGAACAATGTTCATGAATCCTAAGCCGCTCGCCAATGGGAATTCCCAAATCGGTGATCCTAGTTGTATCCGTAATGACCCCGCCATTCAATTCGTAACTGAAACGTAGGTTGCTTGAACCAAAATGAGTGACCATGCATTTATCTGTAATGTAATATTATTAATCGAATAATACTACATTACAAGATACATTACAAGATACATGAAATCAATAGGCTTTCTGGATATTATGCCTATGTGAACAAGAAAAATGTTGTGTTGTTTTCCCGGTGGAGAGAAACAACGCTTTTTTTCCTGTTCACCTCGTCATAATATCCAGAAAGCCTATTGATTTCATCATGCTCCATTTGTTAGCCCATGCTGCAATCATATTCAAGTTCGTTCGTTGAATGTTTTTTTTTTAATATAAAGAAAATAGTCGGGAAGGGCAAAATATTGAATGTTTTGTATATCGGTTGTGTCAGTCGGGGTGTCAAACATGTGTAATATGTAATAAATGGTTTTTTTTTCAACGTTAGGTATAAAAGAACGACAGAAGAATATTCGCTGAATGTGATTAGCTCTATAAGCTTAATAATTTCTTGAGAAACGTCGTCGAAACGGTAAGAGAGGTATCGAAAAATTTGTTGAGGAATTCTATACATCCCAGGTGGTTCCTTTTCGTCGACGTTATAAGCAAGGTTCATTAACATTATTCTCTATGGGAATCGGCCCGGACGGCCAATTGCTGACGGTCGTCGTTACAACAGAGTTTCACTGTATAACGATTGGAGTAAGATTTCGTGGACAGACATCATATGCAAATACAAATACAAGTCCACAACAGGGAAAATGCTCAACGAGGTGGCTGAGAAAAAAAAAATGCTCATAACAAAATATGAATGTCATATATTTCTATTCTATATACACAGTGAGACATGCATTGCCCTCTTTGACCGTAAATCTCGGACAGAACTCCTAGAAAATGCAATGAAGCTTATTTATATGCGTGGCATCGTATTGGAGATTTTGCGGTTTCGCCTGACTTTGTCTTGTTGGGGAGATGGGATCAGAGAGAAAAACTATTTCTCTACATCGTGCTGAAGTACAATATAACTCTTATCTTTTATTTGGTCAACAATAGGCATTAGATATTAGTGATGAATGTCATTGGCTTTTCCGAAACGTGTTCGGGGGAATCTACAGTAGTACTCAAAAGACTTTTGAGAAATTCAATAGTCAACTCATCTGCATGCAGTGCCCTAACTTTGACACATTTGAAGCAATAGGAAGACATTTTTTATCGACACCTGTAGCTGAAATTTGTATGTTTGGGGTTTGTGAGCTTTTATTGTCTAATTTTTGTTTTTGGACGGATCAAAAGTATTTTGACAAATATAGTTCAATAAAATGTAAAAGTAATTAATTTTTATTTTCCATACATTCATGGTAAGGGATATGAAGAACACACACTAAACATTGTAAAACGTAAGGAATGTTCGATGCATTTTTTTCAAGATTTTTCCGTAATTAAGGCCTTGAGAAAGGGGTGAAGTAACAAGTGATTTCGGGGGTATTTCACCAAAGGTGGGGGGGGGGGGAAGGGACTGTCGTTACGACCCTTGGAGCCCAATTTTCAAAAATGACTTCAAAAATATTTCATTCAACTGAAAATAAAATGCTAAATATTTCGTGTCAATCGGTTAATTTGTTCCTTCAAAATAAAAGAAAGAGATAATGAATTATAGTGTAAATGTGTATAAGTGAAAACACTTTTTGAAGGCTATTTTCTCAGATTGTAGATTTTAAGTTCATCCGAAGGTTTAAAACAAAACACTACTGCACCAAAAATTTTGTTTGCAGAAATTTTTATTCGACATGCGTTAATAAATGGATCTGGAACTTGGATATCTGACTATTCGTTAGAATTTCATAAATTTTGAAAAAAAAAATATCAATTTCGGGAATCCAAAAATTCGACATTGTTTTTTTTAAAAAGTACTTCTAACTCAATTACAATTTTTATTAAAAGTTTATAATTTAACTTGATGAAACGATTAGATGTCTTGAATTATGTGCTAATAACATAATATTTCAGGTATGTGACCATACATAAAAATATTTTAATTAATATTTTGGTGAAAGTTTTTAACACTGGGGGGACGGACACAAGTAGATTCAAAGGAAACTGGTGATGATTTTCAAATTGTGTCTCATTGGAGTATTAGAAGAAAAGATAACCGAAATTTATTATTTATTGTCCCCACTGTGAACAGCAGTTTTTGTATTCGGGAAATGTCAGCTCTTTGTCTCCCAGTATAATACCATTATTTTATTCCACTTGGGTGCGATTTCTAGGGGAACGAGTAACAATATAAAGATCGGAAAAGTTTTTAAATCACTGAAAAAAACTAAAGAACTGATTTTCTAAAAAACGACAAACATCCAAGTGAAGAAACTTCAGGATTTGACAAATATTTTCAGCATATTAAATTGCTTCAAGCTCTCTCTCTCTCTCTGGCATCCTTAATTCCATAAATCTATTGGTATATTTGCTTACATCCAGCAAACAGGTGCATGAAATGAATAAAAATATTTTTATAGCATCAGTTAATATTATCCAGTTATAAATACCACATTTTTTGTAAATTGTGAGAATTTGAAAAAAAAATTCTATTATAATTCGATTAAAAAAATGTTTTGAATAACTAGTTAAAAACTTGAATCGATTCCCAGTCCTAATTTTTTCGGCATTTTTGTTTGTGTCAAAAGAATTTTGAAAAAACATAGAAGTTAATTAATTGATT
The DNA here is from genome assembly GCF_987345545.1 of Pholcus phalangioides. Taxonomy (NCBI): domain Eukaryota; kingdom Metazoa; phylum Arthropoda; class Arachnida; order Araneae; family Pholcidae; genus Pholcus; species Pholcus phalangioides. The sequence goes on from NW_028301606.1 coordinate 762,027, forward strand.
CCAAAAAAACTTAGATACGCAAATTTTTGTTCATAATAGTTTGTAACGAGACTAGATGTTTGTTTCATGGAATATGTTTCATTAAAAAATTCAAATATGATTTTTTTTGACAAATTTATTGTTGTCAAAAGACTTAAAGCATTGCAGTGCATCGGCTGGTGAAATAACGAGATCTCTGCCTTGAGAGGCAAAAGGCAGCCTCTTTTGCTGGTAAAGAGCTTATATTTCAATATCTGTGACTCCGTCACTATTTCCATTTGATCAGCCCTATATTCAGCTCTTTTTTTACAAAGCTAGACGAATCTATTATTCATAATGGGAGGAAAAAGCCAAGCCATCAACCACCACATGTATCTCATGTTTTTGATCTTCATAAACTATTTGAGAAATGAATCCATTTTTGTCCATGCATTATTTAGAACTGCATTTATTATTTTTTATTTTAAGTAGGAACGTTTTGAAAGATTTCCATCGTCTCTGACGTAGGAGTCTGTGCTTGTCAACATTACTCTAGGAATGTTTGCGATGAATTCGAGTTGAGGTAAGAGAGCTGCTGTCTCTCTCCCCCCCCCCGGATTGCAATCAATACACGAGATACGTAGGAATACATGCTTTTAAATAAGCCAAATCTAGAGAAGATTCTGCCCGGAAGATGGCGCCTTTTATACCGATAAGTGGATTCATTTTGGTTTCATTCAAATCTTCAGTATGATATATATATAATCACATTTCGCCAATGGAATTTCTCAACAAATCTTGATGCTTTTGGTTTTGGAATCGTTTTTTTATCATTCAATTGATACAGTTAAATCTCTATGTTGCGGACATGAGCGGGACAAAAAAAAAGACGCCCGGTTAATCAGGGGTTCGAAATGCATACCTTTATCGTACAAGGGAAATTATCATTTGGCCGTAAGAGAGAGGGGTTGACCGTTAAGAGGGGCTTCACTGTATAGTCAAACCTCGTTGACGGGTCACTCTTGGGAGAGTAATATTAATATGACCTCGTAAGTGGAGTGACCAGATAAACGGAGTATAAGCCAGGATTTTTTATATACATGGCATCCTGTAAGTGCTAATGTGGCATTTACCTCATCAACCATTCGTCCTAAAGGAATAATTTATTTGAAAAAATGTTCACAATGTGTTTAGAAATTCCACTGTACCAGTGTTGAGAGTGAAAATGCTGTGTATCACAAAAAATGGAAAATCTAAACTTTTATGTGGTCCTCTATAACTTCCAATTAGAAAAATATTGGCTACAAAAAATATGCAAAATGCAAAAAGTCCGATATTTTCACAAAATTTATTGACCGAGATACGGGAGGTCAAAGTCCTGTACATTCTTCACACACTTTCCACCACCTATAAACTTCATCACTTTTTCTTTACGGGGCCGTCTTTAGAAAAATCAAGAAAATATGAGGTGTGACACGTTTTTCAAAAAAGGGTTTATAAGGTGATTACTAATCTCGGAGAGTCTGATATAATAATTTCCAAACGCAAAAATTAAGCAATATTAATTTTTAGTTAATTAATTAGCTCGTGTGTTTTGAGTTTTTTTTCTTCCACTTCTCCTTAAAACGCATCTTTTTGTTCTGGATGTCAGCAAGCATGTGACTTAGAGTGTCAGCAAGCATGTGAATCACCGAAAGGAATGACATGACCTGCAGAGTGAGGGACCAGGTCAGTGAGTGACGTAGAGTGCATACGAGCATGTAAATTACCAAAAGAGTGACTTAGAGAGCATGAAAGCATGTGAATGACGAAAGAGTGATCTAGAGCATGTGCAAGCATGCGAATAGCCAAAAAGAATGACCTAAAGCATGTGTAAAGGTACAAATGATCAAAAGAATGAACTAGCATGGAACCACGCCAGTGAGCAATCAAAAGAATGACCTAGCATGGAACTACGCCAGTGAGCAATCAAAAGAACGACCTAGAGCATGTGCAAGCACGTGAGTAACCAAAACAATGTATAAGCATGTGAATGACCAAAAGGGTGTCTTGAAGAGTGTGTGAGCATGGGCGTAGCCAAAAATAGTGGCTCAGAAACACAAATGCACCCAGGAGTAGGTAGGGGATGCCAAGCGGGCCATAGCACAGAGTGGCGAATTCGCGGAAAGAGTAGTCAAGAAAATTAGACTAGAACGGACGAAGGGCAGCAAAATTCGTGTAGCCCGCAGACGGCAAAACCATAAATGCTCCTTTGCCTACGGGGGGAGAGAAAAAGGCAATAAAAAGTTCACTCGTCAAATTATGGTAATTTTTTTATTGAAATCAGCGTGAATCAAAATTGTACTACAGGGAATAAAACCGAGATTTTAAGGGACTTGAGATGAAAATCTTCAAAAAATTCTTTGAAAATATTGACATTTTCAAATTTTTAATTTTCCAATACTATGAAATTTTTTGCGTCTAAGTGTTCAAGTTTTTGTTCTACTTACATTAGAGAAATATTTTCAAAATATTTTAGTATATACTGCTGGCAGGCATTATATATATGATAATGTTTTCCAATAAAATGCCCTTATCCCAAAACTAAGTTTTTGTTAGATAAGGAACATATTTTTGAGAACACCACTCATTCAAGGAAACAGTTATTTTCCGGATATTATGCTGAGGTGAGCTCGGAAAGAAAAGTCATCACGTCTCCACCGGGACTCGAACCCAGGCCCTCTTGCTGGTTCGAGTCCCGGCGGAGACGTGATGACTTTTCTTTCCGAGCTCACCTCAGCATAATATCCGGAAAATAACTGTTTCCTTGATATCTCTGGCTGAGAAAAAAGCCATCTATATCTCTCTACACCACTCATTCAACTATCTTGAAACTTTGTGTGCCTCTTAAAACTATAGTGTTACATACTTTAAAAAGGTGGGGATTTTTTAATTAAAATTATTTAAAAAATTTTATGGCGCAAAACACGGGTAAATTTGGTGATTTTTGTTGTTGAAGTTGAAATTCGGGAAAAGAATGACCAACAATTAAAATCTAAAATGCGTGTTTTAAATTGTATAAAAATATCCATAGTATTTGAAAAAAAATTGAGTGCCTAAAGTGAATAGAAAATTTGAAAATGTTCCTTAAAAGGAGATTTTTCGCATAGAAAAGCACGGGAAGCCAAGATCGTGCACCAAGCCCTTAAAATCTGCGTATTGTTTAAGTTCAATCTGTCTGTAAGCAACAACAGATAAATTTAACCTTTCATTTTCATTATGATGCAGACTGCACCTTTAGCTGTTGACAATGTAAGATCGACATGTGTACCCTATGTATTCGTTTTGTGTCCACCCCCGAAAAAACTTCGATCTCTTATATCTCAGTCAATAAATTTTGTAAAAATATCGGGCCTTCACATTATCATTATTTTTTTTTCAAAGACAACATTTCTCTAACTGGAAGTTGGAGGATAGTGGGAACGTGTGAAAATTTTGAGCTTTTTATTTTATGACACACTGCATTTTCACTCTCAGAACTGGTACAGGGTGATTTTTGAGCACATTTCGAACAATTTTCACATTGAAGCTATCTCTAGGATGAACGGTTCATGAGATAAAGGCTGCATTAGCACTTAGAGGACATAAGAACATGACAGGAACTTGACAGCACCAAGTTCGCGTTATTCCGATGAGTATAGTGTTGGAAATTTATTTACTTAGTCATTAATTTGTATTATTAACCTTAATTTTTTAATTCCATCACAAGATCGTGGAATTTCGCCAAACTAAGATAGGGCAATTTTCACTGTGGTAGACATTTTATAGTTTTGCACCAATAACTACTTCAGTTATGGTAATAAAACAAAATGGTCAGGTAATCAAAATATATTGAAGGGGATAAAAATTACATTTATTTGACTAGTAATTATTAATTAAAATAACTATTGAAACAATTATTCACGTTTACTTTGAAAAACAAAATGTTTAAAAACTAATTTTATTCATTTTTCAGGGAATTCGAATTAATACACGTTTGTGTGTGTGTATAATAATTTGTAAATGATGAAAGCAATGATGAAACGTAAGGCTGTAATACCTACCGAAATATTACAAATACAAATACAACGCCACAACAGGCAAATTGCCCAACGAGGTGGCTGATCATGGATCCCCGAGCCATTTTTGGAGGCCCTACCTACTACTGCTACACCACACATGTAGCAGGACACATTTAATATTTATACAACCCCTTGCAACATGAATGATGTCAGTCGATCTCCCCGTTAAAAAGTCTCGCCACACAGAGCAACAGGATTACAAACGGTAGAAATATTTAACAATTACGCTTCTCTCACTTCGGAAGTATAGATGGCAGCACTGAAAAATCAGACACAACACTAGATACAGACTCAGACTGTTAGGTACACACACTCACACTTCCGGCTCCAGTCACTAGGTAGTAAATTGCCTTCCTGAGTTGTGCTCGGTTTGGAAAAAAAGAACATGCATGACGTATCTGAGTTCTCTTATCAGATATTTGAATCCGAAAATCAAAAAATTTATGAAAGAACAGCAAAAAAAAACTAGCGGACAACGCTCCTTTCCTTCATTTATGCTATCCTTTCCCAATTTTTCTCCGATTTCTGAATTCAAATATCTCAGTGAATATTGCACTTAAAAACTTAGATTTTTTTTGTTGGCCTCAAGAAAGACAGGGGAACAACTTTCTTATTGGAAGTTGAAGGATTGTGTTTTCACTCTCTCAAAACTGGTACATTGTAATTTTTGAACACCCCCTCTTTTGAGCATTTTTTAAACTATTCCTCTAGAACGAACGGTTGATGAGAGAAAGGCGGCATTAGCCCTTACAGGATACCCTGCATAGGAGGGGATGCCATGCATACACTGCATAAAGAATTTCTCTATATATCTACTGAAATTGTTGAAGGCGTACATTCACAAAAGTGTCCTCTTAAGCGGAGAGTGCAGACGCATTATCAGGAATTTAATAACATAAGAACGAATGGAGGACAAACGGTATTCCATAAAACTGACATGGTAAGCGGACTAACGAGTTATCTGTGCTATTCGCTAACGAGGTTTGACTGTATTCTATGTATGAAGTTGGTTTCACTGTATTATTATACTTATTGCGGTGTAAACAACGACACGAGATTGGCATTTTCTCTTACAAATCATGTTTGGAAAATAAGACAAAAAAGTCGAATTGATTCATATATTGTTGATTTTTTGATTTTGATAATTTTTAGATATTTGTACTCATACACATTTCAGAACTTCAGTGTACGAATGAAATTTATCGTATGCACCGTATAAATTGACATTAATTGAAGAAGATGATTTCATACTGAACGGTCGTACTCGGCATGAGTTCGTCCTGAACTTTTTTCCATTGTTAGTGGTTAGCATCATCGTCACCATCACATGACATCACCTAATGATTACTCCCATTAATTTAAAACTTTTATCACTTTTGGAATTATTTCTTCCACTAATTTAAAACTTTCATCACTTCTAGAATTATTTAATAATTCTAAAAGTGATGGAAATTTTAAATTAGTGAAAGAAATAATTCCAGAATTGATGAAAATTCAGAAGTCATTAAATAAATAACTTTAGGAATTAGTGAAAGCCTTCATAACTATAATTTAGTTTGATCAAAGGCACTACGTTGTCTTTGACCAGCTTTTAAGGCCATGGTCACCACTGGAAACATAAACGCATACAGTCAATTGGGGCAAACATAAATTTTAGTGATATTAAGTCAACAGAGGGTGAATTTTGCACCCAAGCACGGCTCTCCAATATTTCAATATTTCACTCCTATTTCAATAACTGTGCGGAAACCCTTGCAACATGAGTGACGTATCTGTGTTCTACACGTCATTTGGATACTTTTTCTAATTGGAAGTATTCCTCAATGGTTCGCCAATAAAATGCTGCAAGGAAATTACACCCAGTATATCGACAATTGCGGAAATAGTGTGATCTGCTCTTTGATAGATTTTGCTATTTCTCACCATGATAAATCACCAAAATTCTCCATAGGAGGTAAAAACTAATTTAAATTGCTGTAGGAGTATTGCGTTGACGCAAAAATTTTATAATTTGTTAGCTAGATGTTCTTATTTCAGACCTTGAAATAGAAACATGAATTATAATCACACCTGTAGATTTAATTTTACTTTATAGTTACTTTGAGTAAGACTAATGACTACATCCCTTTCAGACTCTGGTGCCACACATGTGTGAGTCGCTTTTACTCACTGTAGAATTTTTTCTTTTGATCACAGGGAGTTGAAGGATTGTGTGTGTTTTGGGTGAGAAATATGGTGAATGTAAATTTCGGGAGTTTCATCAGAGGGCAGCACTTAAAGATGAGCTTTGGGGGGGGGGGGTGGTATTAAGATGGCTTCAGGAGATAAAGCTTCCGGGAAAAGTGGGATTTATTACATAAAATTTGTGAAAAACATTTATGTGAAGACAAATATAAATTGCATGATGTCGGTTGAAAAAATTCGAAAGAATTTAGTTATTTCTTCGCAAAAAATAAATAAATAAGGAACGGTAATTCGAAAAAAATTGAAAAATAAAGATTTGCGGTCATTCATGTTTTCAATGCATTTTTTTGAATATAAAAAATGCTGTCATCTTTCACTGCATGAAAAATCAAATTTTGGTCACAGTCATCTTTCATTATGTGACATTTTATCTGACCATTGTGATGCATCTCGTATTGTTAGATTGATCATAGCCATTGGTTTTTACGACAAATTATAGGTGCTTACAATCTATATCATTGTTTTACGTTTCACGCAACATTGTTTTATTCACATACACACTTTTACTTCCTTGGCATGACGCGAGAACAAATTTTATCTTATTTTTATACAGTCATTTGTTTTGGCGAAGCTTAACCTCATTGGTCTGTCCTTGTGCCATTAAACTAAAATCTAATCTAAATCCCAAAAATATTTTGAAAATTCCACAACCTGAATGTTCAGGTCTGAGAAGGTTATGGCTTCATCTTCTAACAAGTCTGATTATCATGGAGAGGCCAATAAAAGTCTTTATACATCCACACTCGGTCTGAATGACCAGATGTATTTTTTCGAAATGAATGGGGACCATTGAACGTACACAATTTAGTAGTAGGACAGTACCTCTTTCTCTCTCTCGATGACGCGGATATATACGTTAAATCCGATTGGATCCTGGTCTTAATCACTTCTATTAAGAGATATCCCCGAAGTTCTCCGTGGATCGAGATGATACCGCTACCCAATTCTCTCACTGAAGCTCGATCGAATTTATAGATCGCATAACAGTGCTAGTCTCTGAAATAGAATGGAGGATCTCTGAGCCAAAATCATTTTCTTCTCTTTTCAGTACTGCAGAGATCTGTGTAATACTGTTAACCCACCCTAAACTATCCCACTCCACCATTTCGATGGCAGTGCAATGCCCAGTCGGTCGTCTAGCCGGAGAGCGAGGAAAATGGACTTTTAAAGTTAGGGAAGAAGTAGCCCTATAACAAGTGGATCTAGGTCTTAAAGTTAATGAGAAAACGTAATTTGAAAGATTTGATAGTGCGCACCATTTCAGAAGTGAATGAGTGAGTGTGAGAGAGATTGTAGAAAAGGACGAATCGGTTCGATTTTGTAAATTGGGCAACAAATTTAATTGCTTCGTTGCACTTGGATCAATTCTGTGCAAGTGGGAAGTGACTAGACGTTGTTTTGGGCCATCGACCTCAAGTCCAAACTGCTGTGATTAGGATGCCCATCAACTAAGATGACAGTTGGTAGGTATTTGCTATAACACATAGAGCTCTAGGGAAATTAATCGAGCTGTCGCTTGTAAATTATTTCGCCTCAATTACGTAGATTTTGATTCTTTATAATTTTTGATATTTTTTTTTCATTCTAAAATCATCGCCATACGTATTGTATTTTACTGGACGTAACCATTTCATTCACATTATTCTCTTTCGTTTTGTTAAAAATGATCATTTCGAAGTTCTTTCGGGAAATCTAATTTCAATAGTTTAAGAATTTTTGCATCACGACTCGTGTATACATCAGAAATTAAATAAATCAACCAGTGTAACTGTCAAGAAATAAATAGTGTCTGAATATGATTATCTGAACATATATATATATATATATGTATATATATACAATCATGTTGTATTATTATACAAGATGATTTAAAACGGACATTACATTGCGAGAAAGTAATTGAAGAAATACAAACTTTTACTGCTGTTATACTTACATAAACTTTGATGTATTAAAAGATGGTACTTTTTCGGCCCGGAAATATACTGAGAAACTGAATTTTCTGGATGTTATGCCGAAACTAATATTTATAAAGAGAAATGATTTGTTTCCTCCGGGTATCGCATCCGTGTCCCCTTGCATGCCGGGCAAGTGCGCTAACCAATACACCAGAGATAAACTTTTAAATTCCTTATAATACGCATTAGTAGCGTGAAGCGCTGAGTGGAGACATAACAGCTTCCCTTTACTACAGCAAATTTCGCCCCAGTTGGCGTTTTTGTAGATGATGATTTTTTTTTCGGCAGGAAATATACTAATGCGTGTTATAAGGAATTGAAAATCGTGTCTCTGGTGCATTGGTGAGCGCACTTGCCCAGTATGCAAGGGGACACAAATCACTTTTCTTTCCAAATATTAGTTTCGGCGTAACATCCAGAAAATTCAATTTCTCAGTAAACTTTGATGCATTGTCGATAAAAAATTCCTCAAAGATGTATTTGATGCATGGACGTTATTCAATGTGAATTATACAGAATTAGTGCTTGGGGGAGAGAGAATACGAAGTCGCACGAACAGTCTAACCTAGTCGTGCATGCGCATTGTCAGCAGCTACTTTGAGACTCTTTTCGCAACACTTGCGCTGATCACCGGTATAAAGACACCGTGGTTGTCTGGTGATGGTTGACTGTGGTGTTTAAGCTGAATGCGAGTCGATCTCTCATTCAGAAGAAAAAAACATTCCCGCAGAGAGCAATCAGGCTAAAAAAAATTTTAAAAAAATTAACGCGTATCACGTGACACGGGTAAAATAAATTGCTGAGGTCGGGAAAGAGATGGCAGCACTTCTGGAACATACAAGTTATTCTACAGAAACAAGTTTACGATGGTTCAATGGCACATTCCGACACGGTTCAAAGTTCATTGACGAAAAAGGAAAACATTTTTTATTGAATCAGTAAATGTGTGTGTGTGTGTGTGATAGCTGAGCCCAGCTTCGCGAGCCGTTATTATTGTCTTCTCGATTCACGTGAACCGCATTTTATTAAATAAGAAACAAAAGTAGAAACATTTTTTAGTAAATCAATAAATGACAGCAAAAATGGAAGGATGGGAAAAGAAATTTTGATGGAGTTTAGACCGACTTGAAAACACAACCTTCGGCAAATGAGTCGCTTACAACCACTATTACCGGAATCCAACGTCCACCGTTGGAGTACAACGGTGGACGTTGGATTCCGGGGCAATTAAATGTATATGTTGTTAAACGTGGCCAGCAGAAATTTCACCAAGAGTGACGTAATGGTTCATCAATCATTTCGGCCAACACGATGCGCTAAATTTCTACAATGTAGCTAGAAATGTAGGGATTTTTCATAAGCAGCCCGGACACCCTGTTTTTGTAAGATACTTTTCGCTTAAGGGGTCTGCTACCTTTTTGTCATGGTAAAAAATATTCTTATGTAGAAATATTACTAAAAATATTCTTATGTAGAAATATTACTAAAAATATTCTTATGTAGAAATATTATTAAAAATATTCTTTATCCATTGAATTATTTTAAATGCTTATCGTATATATTTGATTGCATATGCCAGTGCAAAATTTTATATACCTCCAATACTTTTTTTTTTTACAAATTTCCAAAAAAAAATTAAAAACAGCTTCCGCGCATGATAAAATGGCATGAAATCAATGTAAATGAATAAAAAATAATTCGAAGTAAAGAAAAGTATTAGAATAAAAATTAAATTTTTAAAATTTAAATTTTTTCATAACCCAACTGAACGGATCTCAAATCTTTTTCGTCATTTTTGAACTGAACAGTTTTAATCAATTTTTATTTAGTTTCATTGAGATGTCATGTTATTTTAACATGCGCGAAAGGTATTTTTAATGTGTCTTTTTAAAAATTTATGAAAAAAAAATGGTAGCATACGCAATCAAATATATTAAGGGGGAAAGAAAGCTCTTGTGTGCCAGAAATTTAATGTTTGGAAAAAAGGTACAGAAAAAATAAGCAAGAAATTCATTTTCTTTAAGGGTTTTTTTGTCTGGAAGAAAGTCATAGAAGACTATTCCACGGTGATCCCACCAACCAGACAATACGACGTTCTTGTGTGCCATTGTGCGTCTGGATTGTCGAAGGGAATGTCCATAGTAGAAACAGTATCCTGTTCTGGCACATACAGTGAACTCTCCTGAGACGGAATTCACCGTGCTTGCAGCCCTGAAAGCACTAAGTTTGGATTTTCAGTGAACCAAATGATGTCACTAATTTTAAATATTTCAGCAGACATTTTACACGTTCCGTATTACACCTAGAAGTTACAAACAACGAACAAAATTACGTACTACTAGAACATACTTTAACGTTTCCAAAACAATCGCGATTATGCAAATTAGACTGTAAACACGACTACTAGCATGACTCTGGTGCTACATATCACTTCTGGCAAGAACTTTGTTCCCCACCTAATATGTATGGTAAAAATTTGAAATAAACCAATAGAATATTTTTAATAATATTCCCGCCTGAATGTTTTCACCATTTTAAAAGGTAGACTTCCTAAAGAAAATAAAAACTTAATTTTTTTCAATTGGGATGGTACATTCAAGATTTATCTATTAAATAATTTCTATAATAATTTACTAATTTTGATTTAGTGTCGTTTACCACTTTTTTAAAAAGGGAAAAACTACATTACGACCGAAATGTATGAGATTGATCTCGGATAATTCGATTTCATCGAATTGCGTTTTAATTTCACTAAAACCTCGCAAAATAAATTATTTAAATGCATCTTCACGCGTAGTGAATATTTTATTATTTTCCACCTCATATAAATGAATAATTGATGAACAAATCGGCTTAGTACGAGAAATTTTATTATTCATTCAAATAGCGTGTTTATCAGAATTCTAAAATGCTAGACCTTGAACCAGAGCGTCGTTTGTGATCAATTCGATATCCGATATTTTACCGAATCCGAGTATCGCGTTAACGACGACACATCGGAAAGAATTAAGACGAATAATAATAACAAGAAACAGAGAATCTTTTTCATATTACTTCTTGGATGGATAGAGTGGGAAGAAACCGTCAATTATCAGTCCTAAAATGCCCTTGAACAAGAGTCCTACTTCTTGCTTCCACGTTATATCGATCTAACACTGATCGTTCTAGCTGGAAATGGAGATGAAAAACGTATGAAGTATTCATATAAAAGACGTTGGTGAAACGGAATTATAACGAAGGGTTATTCTCCCTCTTTCGTTGGCAATGAAAGAAAATTGGCAATTCGATCGCTTTTCAATTTTACTCAAGTTTTAATTGAGGAAGAAGTTCTAGAAGTTTTTTTTATTAGAGATGATGAGCTCGTAAATTGGATGTTCTACATCCGGGTATTTCTGTAAAATATGACATTGAATTTTTATTTTCTCGTACGGAACCATTGATTGCAATTAAAAATTTTTTGGGTATGGACCATGTTTGAATTAATGCCGATCTATGTGTTCTAATAGCATTTGCAATTTCATTCGTATGAAAATCGAAAAAGTGAATTGCTAAATGGTTTTAGGTATCCTTATAAAAAGTAAGTGAAAATTCTACTAGGATTTTTATTCTGAATTTAACAATAGCATAATTTGCATTTTTAATGGTTCTCTCGCAATTGATATAATAAATAATTGGTGAAAATACTTGAAATATTCTATTAGGTTGGAATTTTGATATCAAAGTTGCTTAGTTTTATACTAGAGGTTATATGAATTTATTTTTATATTGAAATTTTATTAGGAACTTCTATATCACAATTATTTGTAGTTTTATGTCAAAATTATTTTGAAGGTATCATCAATTGAAAACAATTCAACTTAGTACCAGAATTATTTTCAATTTAGTACTAGAGAATTATTTTACATTTCAAATTAGTATTGCGTGCAGTTTTATATTAGAACTATTGAAATTATTTGGAATTTTATACTGAACTATTTAGAATGAAAAATAATTTCTAAGTATATAACATTAAAAAAATTTTGAGCTTTTATACTCTCTCTCTAGAAATGCTTGTAATTTTATATTACAGCATAACTATTTACAACTTTATCTTTCTCTCGTAAATATTTAGAAGGAGAAACAGCAGTTCATAATAAACGTGCGAATTTATGCGATGGTGCTTCTCTGAAACACTATTCCGACCATGATCCGATATAGCACCAAACTCGTTATAGCGCCAAAATTCATTGGGACGGATGGCGGCGTTAAATCGGGGTTTACCTGTCCCTTCTTAATTCTTCTTTTTAAAAATGTAGTGTACTAGCATTATCTCCGATTCACGCCATTGGTGATAAACACACACAGCGAAGAGTAAAAATTTCGGAAAAAAAAAAATAAATACAGCAATGTATATTTTTCCCTTGACTTACACGTAAACGGCAAAAAAATATATACAGTACTGTGTATATAGACAGAAGAGTAGGTAACTCAAGGCGAATAAAATGGCGTTAACTTGATCATTCGAGGACTTTATAGACTGGAAAGTGCTATTTATGCCATAAACATCTGTTGTGAGAGGACATGAGACGTTTTTGTGCCATTTATATTAAAGTTCTGATATTTCTCTTTCCATCTCTCTATATTATTTATTCCACTTCATATTTCAAAGTAATATTTACTACAACGTTAGTTCGCGTGACATCTGCGAAGTTCCGCAAAACTAATGCTGTGAAGAGAAGGCTAAAGAAAAAAAAAACTTTTACGAAGAGTTTTCTTTTTAGTTTGAAGTTCTCCAAAAGAAAATGATTCATTTCGTTTCCTCTTGTGGAGAAAACTGAATTTTCATTTGAATAAACTCACCATTAAGAATATTCAAATTCAAATCACATTCATTTTGCATTTGCATTAATATTGAATCTTTTTCCTCTTTTTTTTTTTGTTTGAAAGTGAGGAAATGGGAGGCACAGGCTTAACTAAGGTTTTTACAATTTTTAACACTATTCTATGGAAGGTACTCGAAGGCGAAACGAAATTAAGTTTTTCAACTGAATTAAGTCGTGATGCTGTATATTCAAACTCGTGTATGTGCTTCTTTTAATATCCATTTTTTTTGTGCAGAAAGGGAATAAATTAAATTAAATAATTAATTCTGTTTTTTAGTTTTGCTAAGCGTTACATGTATATTTCATTCTCATTATTCATTAACGCGTCTACATTTAAGATGAGGTTCTGCTCCTATGAATTCCTGCTTTACGGAGGCTTCAATACAATATTCACTATGAAAATAATCATTTTTAATTTTTCTAATTTTTTTATTTGTTAGTTGACACATGAAAATTGCAAGTTTTTGAACTTAAAACATTCAACTCATTGCCATAATTATTATACAAGGTGTCTTGTAAGTCCTTATTCGGCCTTCATATCATCAACCATTTGACGTAGAGGTATGGTTCTAATTTGAAACATTGCTCAAAATGTGTTCAAAAATCACTCGGTACCAGTTTTTAGAGTGAAAATACAGGGTGTCAAAAAATAAAATATCTATTTATACGGCCAATAAATTATAAAATATATTTTTATACGGCCCTCTTTGTTCTGTAACGTTTAGTTGGAAAGTAGTTACTTAGAAAAAAGTTACACGTTTCAAATTGCTATATTTGTTGGGATATTTGAATTCAAAAACCTGTTAAAAATTGGGGGAGAACAGCATAAGTGAGAGAAAAAAAACGTTTTCTTTGGTTTATACTGTTCTTCCCTAACTTTTTCCGATTTTGCAATTCAAATATCACAGCAGATATTGCACTTTAAAACGTGGAACCTTTTTGGTTAACCTCAGGCGAGATAGAGCAACAGCTTTTTAATTAAAAGTTACAGAACAAAGGGGGACTGTATCGAAATTTAGATATCTTATTTTATGACACCCTACATTTGCACTCACTCTCAGAACTGGTACCGAGTACCAGTACTGGTACTGTGATGAAAGTCAAATTAGCCCTGTACATTATGCTGCAACAGTATTATCTCAACCAATGATTTTTTTTTTAGCAAAAACACAATATTATAAGTTTCTTTTTTGACTTCCTAAATTGAAAGAATAATCGATGTAAAAAAAACGCGTATTCAATGGTTATATACCGTAAAAATATAATAAAATCACTAATCTCCCAGTGCAATGTATTCGACCTTTCAATTTTTTTAATGGATGGAATAAAATGTTCACTTTGGCTTCATTTATACATTTTTTATTTCATTCATTTTATAAATTTAGTTCTTAGGGGAAAGATGTTTTTCCCTCTTGAATTAGAAGCTTCGAATTCAGAAAATTTAGAAGATTTTATCAGCTTTCCGACGTGAATCAGACTTCAAGCTAAACCTGGACTCGTCGGAAAACATCACATGCACTGTGACGATGTCCACATTGCATGTTCTCTACTCCAGGCTAATCGCTGCCGACAGTCAGTTGCCGTGAGCGGAACACATCTGACAGGCCTGCGAGCATATAGACCAATATCTCCCAAACGTCTGTCCACGGTTTGCCTTGAAACTGTGGTACCCGTGGCTGCAGATAGCTGACGAGACAAGTCGGATGCTGTGCTCCGTCTGCTTCTTTTGGCAGTTACTGCCAAATACCGGTCTTCATTCGGCGTTGTAACTCGGGGGCGACCTGTACTGTAACGTCTACTGACATTTCCGTTATCTTGGAATCGTTGCCAAAGCCTAGAGATGACACTTTGGGAAATTCCAAGTTCCTCGGATACTTCCATCTGAGTACGCCCACATTCCAGGCGGCCGATAATTCTACCACGTAAAAAATCATCCACATGCGTCTTCCGTGTCATCACTATACGCTTATGGCACTGAGCGCCTTACAGAACTCTTGTGAACAATTTCACTTCTTTGCCACCATTCCTTATATACCCCCCTCTTACACTCTCGTCATTGTGACGTACTATCGGCATCATCTGGTGGCTTCCTGAAATTTGCATATCATTCTTGCAGATGTGCGTGATAATTCTACAAGTGAAATTTTTACTTTAGATTTCGATTTCCGTGTGATTCTGAATTATCCTTAACTTATGGACATGAGTGTATATTACTTATTATATATATATTACTTGGAACATTAATACGAATTTTTAATTTTTGCTATTTTAATATGAATTGAATTTTTGCAATTTTAATATGAATTGAATTTTTGCAATTTTAATATGAATTGAATTTTTGCAATTTTAATATGAATTGAATTTTTGCAATTTTAATATGAATTGAATTTTTGCAATTTTAATATGAATTGAAATTTTGCAATTTTAATATGAATTGAATTTTCGCAATTTTAATATGAATTGAATTTTTGCAATTTTAATATGAATTGAATTTTTGCAATTTTAATATGAATTGAATTTTTGCAATTTTAATATGAATTGAATTTTTGCAATTTATTATGAATTGAATTTTTGCAATTTATTACGAATTTAATTTTTGCAATTTATTATGAATTGAATTTTTGCAATTTATTACGAATTTAATTTTTGCAATTTAATGAAGCAGCTTTAGTCTTTTTAATATTAGCAGCTTTATCAAGCAATTTTTTGAAATTTTAATGTCGAAATTATTTGGAATTTTGATATAAAAAATATTTGGAATTCTATTATCGAAATTATTTAAAATTTCATAGAAGAAATAGTACTTCAAATTTTTTCATAGAAATATTTCGAATTTTACATCGTCTCCAAGATGTGCTGAAACAGGCCTGAATCATATTTTTCTTTGATTATTTGTATTAAATATAGTTTTTAATTTGTGATTTCATTTATTCAATGTTACACAAAAAATACAAAATTTTTATTCGATAGAAAGACATTAGCTGTAATTTCTAATGCCGTAATTTGACATGAAGCCAAATATCTCAAGTAGTTCTTTATATAAATTTATCTCAAATATGAGATTTAGGCTAAATGATCTGTCGTTACTTTGTTAGGTTCAATCACATCTGAATCGCGGCAAGCAAACGGTTTCCAAGCTGGTAAAAACACAACAAAAAACAGGACTCAAACTGAACAACAAAAGGGGATACCTATGGTCATTAATTTTCACATTCGGTAAGTGTGTTGCGCAATAATACTTTCACTACAACAAACAAGGTTTTCGTGGCTATTATGTAATCTAAAATTCGTAGTTTTCGGGTTTATAGGCCGACGTTATAGAAAGTTTTTAGCTTTCGACGTTTCAATCGTAACGTAAGACTTGTAAACCATTCGTGCGAACGAATCGTCGAAAGGTATATATAAAAATTTTCTACCACGTCCGGCCTAAAACCCGAAAAATATGAATTTTGCAATACAGTGATACCTGGGCTGATGAAGATTTTTTTTCGACGTTTTACTGCCTCGGATACCCTACGTACCGCCCGAGTAGCGTAGTGGTTTCACCTAACGAGCTTGAGACGACGACCGATACATGACACTTCCAACTCAACTCGTTAACATCAGTAAATTGCGTATAATAATATGGTAGGAGTTGGTCTATGGCAAGTAGCATTCATCTCATTTGAAATAAATAATTAAACTAAGAGCAAATATAAATAAAAAACTACATCTTAATTTAATTACATTTTATTAATTAATTTTAGTAATTAATTAATTAATTAAGTTTAATAGAGCAAATGCATTAAAAAACTACAACTTGAATGGTTTTAGTGTATATACAGTAAAATTCTCAATTTCAAACTGGATATTCCAGGAATTTACCTTTTCTATCTATATTTTTGGAAAAGAGAAATAATCTAACTATATTGCATAGCATACCGCCTCACACACTTCTTTCACTATGGCTTTTGAATCCAACTGCATAGCGTTACATAGTGTGAAATGAAAGATATGTATATAGCATCGTTGGAGTATTAGTTGGAATGTAAATAAATAAATGTTCAGTTTTCTCACATTCCTTAAAATTTTTCATGCACTGGTGAAGTTGTTTATCTCAGCCTTGTGTTAGTATTTGCGTTTTTTACAGTCCTTCTTAGTGTTTTATGAAACATCTACAAATTCCGAACCGTTCCTGGAACACATCAAACGATTTTCACTACAAACTTATGAGGAATACCGTTTTTACTAACGAGGATTTCGGCTAAAGAATGTGATTCTGAAACGAATTATTTTCGTTAGTTGAGGTATCACAGCGCTTTCATTGTTAGAAGATGGTACCATTAATACTGATACTCGTTTTAAAAAGTTTTCAATTCGAAGAAACCTGTTCCTTTCTTCAGTATCTTTATTTCGCTAAAAAATTAAACACTGTAAATATAAGAGTAAATTCATCAAAAATTTCGCATGTGCTGTACAGATTAAGAACACAGTGAAATCCAGAAAAAGAGTTGTAATTGCCACTGCGGAAAATCACACACTAAAAAAAAAAAAAAAACAACTAAAACAAAATATGCAAATACAGAGCAAAATACTAGATATCTTCTTCATTTCCCATGGGATTTTTTCCCCCTTTTAAACATAATTGTCGCATAAGATATAGAGTATCAACATTTCCCCCGAAGTTTTGCGTTTAATGGATGCAAAATGCTCGACTATCCGGCACAGATTTGCACAACTTCGGTACGAGAAATTAAAAAATACCAAAAAAAAAAGTGATTCCTTCCGGGTATAGAATAAAATAGTACCTTAGATAATAGCACTAATAATAAAAGTAAGAAGAAAAAAAAAAAACTATTAAGCCTAGAAAAAATATTTTCAGGAATATTTTAAAGCCTTCATTTCCAACGCATAAGAGAGAGAAATTTATATATATATTTTAAAATCTCCCCCTAAAGGCAAAAGTGGATGGTGGAGAGAGAATCCACAGTTCGTACGCGCACACTATTATTATTAGACTCATTTGGAAAGATGGGCGGGGATGGAACCATTCAACTGATAATTCCTAATTGTCTGACGAAGATAAGGAAAGAGGAAGTATTTAAAATTATTTTTTGAAATAAAAAGAAAAAATACTATTCTCATATTTCTTGTCTCTTTTCGCGAGTAAATCTCTCCTAACCCTCCGGGCAGCAGCAGCAGCGAGTAATCCCTTTGAGATAAGACCCTCTTTTTGCTGCAGTGGTATCATTACTCTGCAAGAATTCAACTGTGGATTGGACGATTCCTTCTTCCGTTGGTTTCCGAGAAATGCCATCTAAGAAGGGGGGAGGGGGGGGGGGAGATCGATACGTTTTCATTTATTAAAATTAATTGAGATTAAAAATCACGAAGATATCTGCGAGAATGAATTCTTCATTAATAACTGGTTTATAACCCGGAAGTGAAAGATTTTCTATGTGATTGCCGTTTTTTAAGGAGTTTTTAGGAAATTTTTAATTTGATCCGTATTATATAGAGTAACTATAACCAAAATTGTATTGTTTTAAGCCGTACATGCTCAACCAATGGCTCTCAGTGATTCTGATGTGGTCCCACGACCTCAAATCTTATGTTGTGAAAATACACTAACGCACATTTCAAGATTAATTAAATGATCCGAGATGCAGTTCTTCATAACTTGCGTGGAACGTGGT
Organism: Pholcus phalangioides; assembly: GCF_987345545.1. NCBI lineage: Eukaryota > Metazoa > Arthropoda > Arachnida > Araneae > Pholcidae > Pholcus > Pholcus phalangioides. Next base: position 780,824 of record NW_028301606.1, read on the forward strand.
GAATTCACAGATGATTCAAGTGTCTCGCGCGACACATTTATAAATCACTCTAGTGACCTGCCGCACAGCTCCGGATCCTACAAGTCACCCGCTGCATTTTTTCAGATCACTTAAGTGACCCATGGCTCATTCCCAGATCACTTAGGGCGGTATTCAACGACACGATTTAAACTATAGCCAAAATGTTTTGATAAGAGATCGACACGGATTTGTTAAATGCAGGTTTTTAACCAATCTATATTGATCTTTTACGGTTGTATTCACCGACAGAGTTTAAACTGCAATCGCAGGTGAAAGGATTGAAGATCGAAACGGATTGGTTAAATTGAGGATTTTAACCAATTCGTGTCGATCGCTAATCCTTTAACATGCGATTGTAGTTCAAACTTTGTCGGTGAATACGGCCATTATCCAAAAATTGTGACTACAGTTTAAACCATGTTGATGAATACGGCCCTTAAGTGACCCGCGGCACAGATTCAGAGCACTTAAGCTACCTGCAGCACAGTTACACATCACTCAAGTGATCCGCGGCATATTTACAGATTACTTGAGTGAAGTGTGGTACAGTTATATAGCACTTAAGTGACCTCTAACAAATTATAGATCACCTAAGTGATTTACAGAAAGTTACAGAGCTTTTAAACGATTTAAAAAAATTCGATTCTCTTTTTTGATAATACGATTTTCTTGTCTCTCGGTTGCGAGTAAATTTCTTCTAACCCTCGAGGAAGCAGCATCAAGCATCATTGAGTAATTCCTTTGCGAAGACTCACTTTGAAGCGGTATCTAGACTTAACTGAATGAATACCAGAACTTTGCCACTGGACTGGATCCCGTTGCCGAGATCTTTTCCAGCACAGCTTCGTGGCCGAGTCCGGAAAGTCTAGAGTTCAACTGTGCATAAGACGATTCCTTCTTCTTTGATTTCCGAGAAAATGCCATCTAAGAAAGGATCTCTCGATAAGTTTTCCTTTATTAAAATGAATTGAGACTGAAAATCACTAAGTCACTGAATTCACTACGGAAATGAATTCTTCATTAACTGATTATATATAATTTATAAGCCAGAAGCTAGAGATTTTATATTTAATTGACGTTTTTAGATTTTAGGAAAGGATTATTACACTATAAAAGTTTGATAAATGATCGTTTATTAAACTTGGAAAAATATTCAATGATAATATTGGTTACATTCGCTCAAATGTAACTGATTACCTTATTGGTTATATTTATCAAATTTTATAAATGAACTTTTATAAAACTTTTATAGTGTAATCCCAGCCTTAGTGAGAACGCAATTTTTAATTTGATCCTTGGTTCAGAGCGTCTGCATTTAAAATTGTATTGTTTAAGCCGCACATTACAACACGTTACCCGCGGGTCGAATGTGGCACTCGGAATCATCTGATATGGTCCGCGACCTTAACACTGATTTTGAGAAAATAAACTAAATGGAAAATTTGTAGAGCACTCAAGTGATCCGCGGCACATTTACAGATAACATGAGTGAATCGCGGCACAGACTGCTGATCCTTCAAGTGGCCCACAGCATGTTTACAGATCATAGCAGCAAAGTTCCAGAGCACTTGGGCAACAAGAGGCACACGTACAGATAACTTAAGCGACGTGTTGCACATGCAAAGTATGATTACTTAAGTGATTCGCGGCACATTCTTAGACCCCTCAAGTGGCTTGTGTCACACTTTCAGATCACTTAAGTAACCCACGGCTGATTTCCAAATCACTTTAGTGACCCGCGCACAGTTTCAGAGCAATATTAAGCTGCCTGCAGTATAGTGAAAGAACACTTAAGTGACCCACGGCACATTTCCATATAATTTAATTGACCAGTGGTGTAGTTCCAAATTACTTGTAGTAGTCCGTTATATATTCCCAAAGGACTCAAGCGACCCGCAGCTTATTTGCAGATTACTCAAGTGACCTGCGGAATAAATACAAATCACTTGAACGAGCCAGATATCGAAAATTAGGCATGTCATAAAACACTGGTGTAACTATGATTCAATTTCGATACATAAGACATTCAGAATAGCCCTCTTTATGAAGCAAGACGCAATTTATTGAAAAGTTATTGAAATCTCATCACAACATAAGATGAAAATCAAATAGAAATTATATATATATATCGTAATACATCATGGATATTTTGAGTCGAGTCAAAAACTGATATAAATATCGGGGAGACTGAAAAAAAAAGAACTTATATCTCCATTTTAATTGAATTCTATTCACGCAAACTTTTTCTCATGAAATATCCAAAGCTCTTTAGGAACTAATTTTTCAGTTTTAGGAGCAAAGATAATATTCATTCGAAGTTATATCATCTATTGAATAATTATTCCGAAGATCACCGGATAACGTTACTCTTAGCGAAATGAAATCTTAAATGAATCGAAATAATAATAATTTGAAATTAAACTGGAGTTTTTAGCGCTCGACTGAAACTTTCACTCGAGAAAAGAAATTATTCGCGGAATGAAATCGTATAGAATATGAAGTGAAGCTCTCTCTCTCGAGAGAGAGGTTTTTTTGCCTTTAACTCGACGTGAGGAGTTTTCAAAAAGGTTTCTGACATTTCAGTCGTCCGAGTGATTAAGTCGATGGGTAAGCAATTATATGTTATTATTAAGTTAATTAATATAAATTATTAAGTCGATGTTTAAACGTTTCCTTCCTGTTCTGTTTCCTTCCGGAAATAAAACGGAAAAAAAGAAAGTATGTATACGGATGTGCGTACCGTAATTTCACACAAATATGGTCCGAAATAACAGCATTTTCTAGATTAATCATTATTGAAAAAAATTTTTTTTGCTGATATTTGTATGTAGAAAGATCAAGCATTAATATTAAATTTTTTTTCCTTATGTAGCTCAAATATTGATTCTTTAAAAATTAAATTTTGGACCATAGTTGTGTTATGAAGCCCCAACTATAGTCCATCATATATTTCGTGTTATAAATCGTTTACGAACCATAGTTGAGAGAATCTACCTCAACTATATCATATGTGAGTCGCCCAGTTGCAGAACTCGTTAAGTGCCAATCAAATTTTTTTTTACAGAAAATGAAAAAGAAACTTTTGTAGAGTGTATTTTTTGAGCTGACTGCTTGAAATTTAAAATTTTAACACTCGTCAGCACAAAAAAGTACTCTACAAAATTTTTTTTTCACATTCTGTAAAAAATCTGACTGGTGCTTAATGAGTTTTGCAACTGGACGACTCATATCCATCTTTATCTTCTTTGCTAGACGAAGATGAAGAGGAGCTTTTCTAAATTCAACCCCTAAGGGGGTCAAAAAAGGGGTTCGTAGAGAAATAGCGTTGAGCCAAAACCGCTGAAGGTCATCATGGAATTTGGTTAGAAGTTCCGTTTCTTGACTATGAGAGATTTTTCGTAATTCTACAGCTAAGAGGGTCATAAGGGGGGTTCAATGGGAGGAAGGGGGTGCCGTATTTGCATCAGTGTTTGTGTATTGTAATGTAGAAATTCACTGAGAAGGGATTTTCAAAAATTCAGCCCCCTTAGGGGGGGGGGGTTCAAAGATTAATATGAAACTTAGTCAATATTGTATTTTATAATGTAAATACCCACTAAAATGAGATTTCTGAAAATTAATTCTCGGGGGGTCCTGAGGGGTTCAAATGTTACATTGGGGGGGGGGGGGAAATCATCGACGAGAAATTTTCAGATTACCAGTGAGTGATCCAGTGTATAGCTCCAAATCCTTCAAGTAGCCCACGGCATATTTTCAGATTACATAATTACGTGACCGGCAGTACTTTCCCAGATCACTTAAGTAGCTCGCCCAAACTTTCAGATTATTTAAGTGACCCACAGCACAGTTTAAGAGCGCTTAAGTGACCGCAGCACATTTTCAGATCATTTCAGTGACCGCGGTACAATTCCACACCATTTGAGTTAACCGTTGAATATTTCCAATCACTCCAGCGTCCCGCAGCACTTTCCAGATTACTCAAGTGACTCGCGGCACATTTACAGATCACCTCCGTGGCCAGCGGCATAGTTACGGCATAGTTTAGTCATTATAATTGACCTTCAGCATATATAAAGATATTTCGTAATAAACAATTCATTCCGTAATGATTTCCAGGAAACCGAAATAGAAAAATATTTCTTTAGAAAACTACACGAATATTCCAAGTCAAATACTATAATAGAAATCGAGAAAACTGTGGGAAAAAATTGAATTAAAACATATTTTAATTAAATTCCATTCATGTAAAATTTTTCTCATGAAATATCCAAGGCTGTTGAGGAAATAATTTTTTTCAGTTTTACGAACAAAAAGATAATATTCATTCGAAGTTGTATCATGTATTGGATAATTGTTCCGAAGATCACCGGATAACGTTACTCCCTTTTTTAGCATTATGAAATATTCTTAGATGAATCGAAATAATAATAATTTGAAGTTGAACTGGAATTTTTAACACTCCACTGAAACTTTCACTCGAGAGAAAGAAATTATTCACCGAATGAAATCGTATAGAAAATGAAGCTCTCGAGAGATTTTTTTTTTTGCCTCGATGTGAGGAGTTTTCAAAAAGGTTTCTGACAATTCAGTCGTTCGAGTGATTAAGTCGATGGAACTGTGTTTAAACGTTTCCTTCCTGTTCTGTTTTCTCCCGGAAATAAAACGGGAAAAGAAAAAAAAAAAAAACTATAAGAAAGTATATATACGGAAGTAAGAGCGGAATTAAGTAAAAGTCGTACTCGCGGCAGCCTTCTTTTTCGGGGCTTTATTTTGTTACTTCTCCGGCACAAACGTCTTGTAATAATCTTCTCTGTTGCGGGAGGTTTTCCGAACGAAGCGTCGTGTCCCGTGTGGCCAGTAACAGTCGTGGAATCAGATGGACGTTTTCTACGATTTCGAGAAAAACTTCGGCACTTACGAGTTTCGCGTGTAAAGGTTTCTTCTCTTTGCTCTTATTATTATTTTTTTTTTTGGCCCTCCTTTAAGTGTGGAACTAAAATTTCCCCAGGGCTAAGAGAGAGAGAGAGACAGACAGACGTTCTGTGGACCGGCCGTGTGGTCAATGGGAGAAGCGACTTCTCTGTTGGATAATATCGTTACTGGCCGAAGGGTCTGATGGGCATTGGGAATTGCCCCGAATAGGTCAGTAGACTGTAGATGAGGTCGATGTTAGGTCCGTGATTCTGTTCATTGTAAGTGTATGTGTGTGAGTGTGTGTGTGTCCGAGGTGGTTCAATTCTCTTTGTGAGAGTGAGAGCTGTAGAGAAGTCGAGTTCTCAGAGTGTTCGCCATTTGCTTTACTACTGTTCCTTTTTATCGTAAATTAAGGAGATAAAAAAAAGATTTGTCCGAAAAAACTTGAAGGAATTTAAAATATTAAAAAAAAAATAGCTGAATTTTCTATGATTTATTCTAAGGAAAAAACATCCATATCTGTATATACAAAAGAAAGGGACCATTTTATAATCTTCGCTGTATTTCGAATATACATCGCAAATTGGCAAATATCCAGTTTTTTCTCCCCAATGTCCTCCGAGGCCATGATGGAAGATGTAGTGTATGATGTAGACTGTCGTCGGAGAGATAAAAACTCCAGCCATTATTCAGAATGATAACATGAGTCATATTCAAACGACCTCCTATGCATATGGGAATTATTTCCATACCAGAAAGGCAAAGTGATGACCCTTTTAATTTAGGTGTTCGAAAAGCATTCGATGGCATGACTCATGAGGTTTTGTTTCAATTACATGAAATAAAGATAGGAGTTAATAAATTGGTTAGATTCGAGGAAAACGGGTAGGTCATAGTTACTATGAGAATAGTCTTCGGATTAGGTGAAATCTCAGAAGCGGATTCTCTTTAAGCAAGTGTTTAAAATGTGTTAACCATAACATTCTGCGCATAATACTTAAATACTAATCTTGATATATAATTTGGAAAAAAGAATGTCATTGTATAACCCATTCACTGGTAATGAAATCTTGGGGAATGGAAGAGGTTGTTGGTCATTTTAGATGACAAAAAAATGTCGATTTTTTTGTACTTGCATCTATGCTTTATACGCCATTTACAAATCTTTGAAAAAATCCTCATTTTCCAATGAGGGATTTTCAAACAAAGTCTCTCATTTTGTCTGGTCTGATCATAAATTTGCTTTCTCAAATATTTATTTTTATTACATAATATGACAATAAATACTTTGCCGAGATAATACGGAGCGATTTAAAATCTACATTAAGAAATTGCTATGTTTTTTTTAACGCATGTATATGCAAGGAATGTATATGTCCCCTGTATGCGTAAATTGTATGAAAATTTATAGAATTGAAGAAACTGATACAGTGTTGTGCTCTAGAAGGGGGGGGGGGGAGTCAATAGAGGGTGCTACTTGGAAGCAAATCACTGGAAATATCCAAATCAAAGTCGTAAATGGAAGGTGCCGACTAACAGCTCATTTCTACATTTTCCTGTTGCTGGAGCTTAGATAAGGTTTTCATAGAGATTTTGGCATTGGGGTGGATCAAGCACTATTGGGTTTCATGGGTTTCCAACTCGTGTTCCGTGGCAGCTTCTTTTGGGGTTCAGCATGATATTTGCGGTGTTGGACGGGAGGGGGAGACTAAGCCAGTTATTGTCCAGGGTAGCTAATTTGGAGGAATGAGTAGTCAAGAAAACAAGACTAGAATGGGTGAAGGGTGACAAAATTTGTACAGCCCACAGCCACTTTTGTGTCACCTTCAGGGCCGCAACTAGAAAGGAAAATTTATTCTGTCACTTGGGGGGGGGGGAGGGGATGTCTGTATCCAGTTTGGCATCCCCTCCCCGTAATTTGTAACGGGGAAAAAAAGTAAACTCAGCGCTTTTCCTGGTCCAGCGCCCGTTGTACCAGAGTCCCCCTCCTCTTCCATGCCCTCCCTTAGTTGCAGCCCTTGTCAACCTTTCGATATTGTCGTCAACCATCCTTATGGTTGCAAGACATCCAGCGTATACACTATAGATGTCTTACAGCCATGGATCTTTCCATAAATGTTTCTTTGTATTAATGCCACTGGTCACGATAGTTTCATGTTGCTATTGCACATGCTCACGGAATGGATCGTTCATCTGTTCTGAAACAAGGTAGTTATAGAACTTGCCAGTTGCATAGATATCACTGCCCCATTGAATTTTCTATTGACCGGATGCTAAGAAAAAAACAGAATACATGAAAAAAAAAACTACTATTTGACCATTATTTTGTGGTGCGCTAAGCACGTGCTTATTTGGTTAATCCGGCCCTGTGTGCGTCTGGGTTGTTTCTAAATATTTTCATTCGATAATTAAATATGATTAAATTAGAAAATAACTCATCTTTTCGAATTTCTTCATCTCCCGTAGTTGTTTTATCAAAATGATGTTCGTAAATAGCGCTGCTTTCTTATTAAAAAAAAACAAACTTATCGAGATTTGACTGCATATGTCAATTTTTTAGCTCTTCAAATTCAGAACTAAAACATTATTTCCGTACATCTTCCAATGCAAATCTGAAAAATGGGTCTCGGTCACTTCCAGATGTGAAACATCATGGATCTACAGGTAAATGAAGGGCGTAGCATTTTTGTATATGAATAAACACAGTGATATATACGATCAAACAATTCATGCAGAAAGTTGTATAAGGAGGTCAGCTAAAGATGAGGCCAAAGACAGAACAATAGCAGCGAATCACAGAGTAAAGATTACGGGGAATCTTTGCTTCTGTGCAGATAAAAGCATCCAGAGGAAAGAAAGAACAACAACAATAAGAAATAGAAGGGCGGTCAGCTAGAAATGGAGAAGTTTCCTCTCTTCTTAGCCCGAAGTAGTACATTGTACTATCATGTGTCTTGTATGTCTCTCTTACATGTACATCTATATATACAGCTTTTGCCTATGACAGCGAACAGCAGTTTCCTTTAGATGGAAGATCTCTGTCCCTTATCTGGAGACCATCAAAGACTTGGAGAAGGAAATGATCCCAATACGTGGCTCGAAGATGTTGTTGTTCTTCGTATCTATGATTGTTGTTTCTCTCGGGTGGATATCTTTTTATTCTCTCTCAAATCGATCCCCTTCTCCTCGTGCGAACACTGTTTCATAATTATACTTTTTGTATGTTCAAACGAAATTATTTTTGGTTTGTTGGCTAATGAGCAATGTCACGGTCGTTTAGGTCTCTTAGGGATGTACTGGATTAATTTTTACCAAAGTCTTCATTAACGTTAATAACACAAGCTTGCACCTTCTTTCTTTAATTTTTTGCTTTTCTATTGTATACGAGGTGGTGATTCTGAGCTCTTGACACTCATCTTGAGAGATGATAGCGTAGAGAGAGAGAGAGAGAGAGAGAGAGAGAGAGAGACAGAGATAGTTAGAGAGAGAAACTGAACTGTGTACATTTATTTTATCACAGAAATTTTGGGTGAAAGTGACGCGTCTTGAATCTATCTAATTATAGATAGATCCTAACTTGAAAATTAGAGTGACTATTCAAGTTTACACAAAAATCTTAGTAAGCTATGCAGCAACGTGTGTTTGGTTACGTAGCCCTAACGTATGTATATGTTGTTTGGCTCTTTACTTCTACTTTACCGCACCACAACTCCGATCATATTGCCATATAGCAATTTACTGCAGATCGGGTTGGGTCGGAAATGAAGACGCCATCTGTCGGCGGTAGTCTCAGGTTCGGTGAGGAAAGAACTTTTGTTATGAATGCCGTTCCCCATCACCGAGCTCGTGAACATGATGACAATCTTTACGGTGGTAGACGATATCTTACCACTGCTACACTCGAGTTTTTCTTTACTACTTTACCGCACACCAACTCCGGTCATATATCGCCATACGGCAATTTTCAACCATATGGGTTAGGTGGGAAATGAAGGCTCCAGGTTCGGTAGGTAAAGAATTTGCTCCTAACGTTCTATGCCCGGATTCGAACCCAAGGACCTTGATGGTAACCTTCGTAGTGGCAGACGAGCATCTTACCACGGCGCCACTCGGGCAGTTTTTCTGTACTGGTGCTGCCATCTGGCTTTCCAATTTTTAAGTGTAAATGGCAAATGCGTGAGTTTTCGTGTTACGCGTTGAGTATCGCGTTGAAGGTCTGCATACTCTTTGATGAGAAACTTTTTCAAATGAAAGACCGATTGCATTAGTGCGTCGGAGTTGAAAAAACCACAGCAAAAACTCATTAGCCTATCAAATCAACTTCAAACAACCACAACTGTGTCACCAACGGGGTTCGAACTTAGACCATCACCATGAGAGTCCAGCACGATGCCCACACGACCGCACAGCAGTAAACTACATTTACTAAAGTGCATTGCGTCACAATGTCGTATTTATAATGCGTTTTTATCATTTTTATAGGGCACCCTGTGTATTGAAATATTCAAAATCTGTCCTGCTGATGGAACATTCAGCCTAGGTGAGTGCTTCTGAACCTTTCTAAAAACAAGGATCAGTAAAATATCTGAAACAATTTGACGGAACACTTGTTTCTCGTATTCCGGGATATTCCTGTAATTTTCGTTGTTCCGATTTTTTTTACACTTTTGTCCCGTTTTTCAACGCACTTGAATTGGCAATATTTACTTAAGTCGAATATAAACTTCATAGATCTTCATAATATAATTTTTTTTATGATAATTATCGCAAAAAATTGTAAATATTCTTCTCATATTTTGTTAGGCTCAACGTTTTTTCCTCGATTGTTTTGGAATTTTAATTACGACTGGTGATGTGGCCTGCTTTGACAATGCTTTTGATGGCAACAGGGGATGTCCCGTATTTTACGTGATTACTATTTAAGTTCCCAGTTTGAACCGAATTTCGTTTTTCTACCGTTTTTCTACCGGTTTGAACCGAATTTAAAGCAATAAATTGCAATTTTTAGTCATCGTAAAATTTAGTGATATCCCATATTTAGGATTGAAATTTTCTGCATTCTCCTCGATGGTATATGGTTAACCTAAGTATGGCAATACAATTTCATTTGGACCCAAATGGATATTACTTATATTAATAACAACGGGTCAATAACTTTATCAAGCCTGCCTTGCGAACCATAGGACGAGAAACGTTATCCTAGGGTGATCAGGCATATAGAATGATCAACTGCTAGTATAAATTTTGCACATGATGATACGATTTACGAATATTGAAGAGTCAGATATTTTCGAAACATGTAAAACCATATCTTCGATAATGATATACCTCGTGTCATGAAAAGTACTAATGCAGCCTTTATCTCATTAACCGTCTGTTATAGAGGTATGATTTTAGTTAAAAATTGTCAAAAGGCATTCAAAAATTACCCTGCACCAGTTTTGAGAGTGAAAATACTGTATGTCACAAAATAAAAAAAAAATCTAAATTCGTATACGGTACCCTTGTCCTTTAACTTCCAATAAGGAAGTTGCTATCCTGAGGCTAGCAAAAAAAATGTTCAAGTTTCCAAGTGCAATATTGGCTGAGATATTCGAGTTCAAAAAACAAAGAAAAATTGCCAAAGGACAGCATAAATGAAGGGAAGGAGCGTTGTCCATTAGGTTTTGCTATTTCTAAATTTTTCTCCGATTTAGTGAATATTGCACAGAAAAAAATGGAATTTTTTCTGTTGGCCTCAGGAGATATTGGGCAACAACTTTCTAATTGGATATTAGAGTGGAAGTGGACCGTATAAAAATTAAATTTTTTTTTTGTGAAAAACTATTTTTCACTCCCAAAATTGGAACAGGGTAATTTTTGAGTACTTTTTTAACTGAAACTACATCCCTACGGCGGACGATTGATCAGATAGAGGCCGCATTAGCACTTTTACAGGACATCCTGTATATAAGTCCCATCTATCTTCCTAAAAAAGCAGTTAGCAATCGAATCAATCTCTTAGTGTATTTTTGATGACCAAAGTTTTCAGTAAGAGCTACAGATTCAAATGGTTACCAGATTTAACGTACGAAAACCAGATATCAACCCCCTTTCTCTCGAAACATCGCATATTTACGCGAACATACAGAAAAACAATCGTATTCTTCCGGGAAATTTCAGAAATCTGCCATTACACAGGGACACCAAAGCACAAGTTTTCATTTTAATGTGACTCAATTTCTACTAGGAAAATCCCAGACGTGTTAATCATCCTAACAAGCGAGGGGGAAAAACCGAAACTTAAGCATTGCAACACCGACATAAATAATAAATAAATATACACACAACAAATACTTTCTTTCCCAGAAAAATACTCATTAATCATGTAATAAAGGAAAAACGTAAAAAATAAATAACTACACTGTATTTTTCGCATTTTCACACAACGCTGACTTCACACGTCATAAAACATGTATTTTTATACTTACATGTCATTTGTTAGAATCATGCATCAAGTATATCATCATTTAAAGACTTTTGAATGAGATACGGAGGGGGAAAAAAATGTGAATTTCATGGGTGTGATTCCGGATTATCGTTTTTTTTTTCTGGAAAAAAATTTTATTCCAAGTAAAAATTTTTTTTCCCTTATAAGAATCATTCTAAGAAATTAGAAAAACCAAAGAATGAAAGGAAATCTTTTATCCAAATTAAAAGACTGGGGGGGGGGGAAATTTTACAGAAATTTTCCTTTTTTTTTTTGGTGTATCTCATTTCAAAGTTTCCAAGGCAGAAAATGCTGTTTTTTTACGTTTTTTTTCCAGTTTTTTTTAAAGAAATGGGACATTATTTTCGCTTCGTCACACGCAACCCTCACAGTTAATTTTCCCGTCTAAAAAAGCATTTTTTTTTTTTTGTAGATGTTTCGGTTCTCGATTTCGGAAAAGAAGCAGATCTTTTACGCTGCAATGAACTGCATTTTTTATTTTATATATTTTATATGAATTCTTTTTTTCTATTCCTAAACGTTCTGGATTTCTCATTTTCTCAAGAATTCCTTTAAAAATGTCTCCAGAATATGTCTCGCTTTCTGTTCTTGTTAGTTATATGTTGTGTGGTGAGAGAAGATGATTCTCTCTCTCTCTATCTTCTCTCTCTCATAACATCTTTCTCATTTGTGCAACATCCGATGAATGCTTTTGGCACATACTCCTTTCCTCCTCTCAAGAACATCCCAACATTGCAAATGGGAAAGTTACCGAGCAATGTTATGCTCCAAAGACAGTTTGACAGGCGTCACCATTTACTTCTCTTAAGATTTTTACATACATTTTTCTCTCTGTTCGTATCTCTCATGTATGTTTTTTTTTTATAATGAACGTGTATGTTTCGAATATTCTTTTCGGGAAAAAAAGAATGTCTTTGAAATGTCTTCTTGGCATGGGTATTTTATTTTTTTATGTAAATATGTATATATTTAAAATATAACCCGTGCAGTTTTTTAAAAGAGATTTGGTAGCGATTTGATTTTTGTATGGTCTTATTTTTTCGAATTAGCTCAATTAAGAGTGTTAATGTTATTCCGCATGGCGAATGTACGAAAGACTTATACATATTGTGTGTAACACGGAAAAAATATATTTCAGCAAATGTTTTGAAATTTGCATTATTCAGTGCAGCGTTTTTCAACTTTCTGAGTTCAGGGACCAGGGAAGTGTCTAAAACGATTCGATGGACCCACTCACTTAACAGCACGAGTGATGTAACCATATGACTCTTATTTTATGGGGACATTTCTGCATTTTTTGGCCGAAGCGACATTTTCCTTCAATAAAGTTGATTTGAATTTCTAATCTTCTCTAAAATAGTTAATGCAGATAATTTTCATAAATATTCATATAGATTTTTTCTCATATTTTTATTCAAGATGTGACATCTCCATAAGCTACTTTGACTTAAGAAAAAGATAGACGGATTTTGTATAGCAGCCCAAGATATCAGGAAACATTAGTTTTCTGCATATTATGCAGAGGTGAACTCGGAAAGAAAAGTCACTTGTTCACTGGGACTCGAACCCAGACCCTCTTGCAAGCATGCTATCATCTGCATCACTGCAGACACGACCCTACCTTCCTTATTTCACGCACTGCGGCATGAGGCGCTGAAGTAAAGGCATTAATAGCATCGCCTAACTTCCGCGAATGGCCCCTAGATGCGACGGTAGAGAGTTCAGAGTTCACCTCTGCATCCAGAAAACATCCGTTTCCTTGATATATTGGGCTGAGAGAAAGCCTTCTATCTCTAATAACTCTACCGTTCCAGCTGGGGGGGGGGGGGGGGCGGTCATTTGCAGCACCTCACACCGCAATGCATGAAATAAGGGAGGCCATCGTGTTTCCAGTGGTGTAAATGGTAGCATGCTTGCCGGTACGCCAGAGGGCTGAGGTTCTGAGGGCGGAGGACACCAGATGACTTTTTTCTTTGCGAGTTCACCTCGGCATAAAATCTAGGCAATATTTGTTTCCTTAATATATTGGGCTGAAAAAAAACGTCTTCTAAATTTCATGCTAAAATCCCCGCCTTTCCGAAATTTTCCCCTATTTTGAAATCAAATATCTCAATGACTATTGCACTTGGAAAAGTGGAAGTTCTTTTTGTTAGACTCAGGGAAGACAGGGCAACGACTTTCCATTTGGGTTTTTGAGGACGGGGTGTCTGTATAATAAAATAATTTTTTTTATTTTAATAACTGCACAACTTGTTTCAACATGAATGATGTATCTGAGTTCTATACGTTATGTATAATTTATATAATTGGAAGTATGTCTCTAGGAGACAAGGATTTTCAACCTTTAGGAGCGTGTTGGTCACTTCATTGGTTTGAAAACGTGTCGTGGATCACTTAATTAAGTGATATGGAACTGTGCCGCACGTTTGTCAAGTGATATGTAAATGTGCCGCAGGTCACTTAAATGATCTGTAAATGTGCAACGGGTCATTCAAGTGCTCCGGAACTGCACTGGGGGAGGGGGGGGGAAGAGGGTCTCTAAATTGATCTGTGAATATTCTGCAAGTCACTTAAATGATTTGTATATGTACCGCTGTCCGTCCAAGTCCTCTGGGACTGCGTGTCACTCGCATGATTTTTAAATATGCCGAGGGTCATTTAAGTGATCTGGAAATGGAAATGTGCAGCGGGCTGCTTGAGTGATCTGGAATGCTTTCTCGGATCATGTAAGTATGTCTGTAGATGAGCCGCGAGTCACTAAAGTGATCCGTAACTATATCGCTGGTCATTTAGGTGATGTCGATCACTTAAATCACTTAACTGCAGATCACTTAAATGATCTGTAAATGCACCAAGGTACACTCAGACCTGCAACTGCGCCACAAAATACTCAAGAATATGTCACACTCAAATTATATCTGGAAATATGCCACGGGTTACTCAAGTGATGTGGATCCGCAAAACGGATCGCTCGAGAGTTCTGTTTACGTGCCACTCAGTTCACTTTCACAAAATTAGATAACAGGTCGCGGGTCACATCAGATTTCTCCGAGAACCGCATTTGTCCCGCGGGATATAGGTTGATCATGTGTGCTCTACGACAAGCAAATTTCGCCAGTAAAATGCGGCAAAGGGAATTAAGTAATCACCTCTTGCATTCAAGAAATTAAAATATTTCTCCACAAACTGTAAGATCATCCCCCCTCATGTGTATTCTGAGAAATACGTTTACGAATACACGAGCAGAAACATTTCGAATCGAATACATTTCACGAATAAAAGACTCTTTTCATTATCCTTTGTATTGACGGCATCGGAAAATGAATGGGTAAGAGATTGAAATCGGAGTCTCTTTCTTTGCACAGGCAAATGTAGTCTCTTTCTTGTTCGATGCTGAATGATGTGTGTGTGTTTGTTGTTTGCATCATCGTCGCTTGAGGTGAGTTCAATATCCCAAAAAATAGAATAATAATAATAATAATAATAAGAAGAAGAAAAACACTCTAAGAAAGCATCTTTTCGCCCATGTAACTAGAACTCAATTAGTGGAACTCGATATCAGCTTTTGATGTCTTTCGTTTGTGATAAGTCAAGCGACTGCCGCGAATCTTTAACGGATTCGGTTTCTATCCTCATCCTCCGTTTTCTTCAAGGCCTCTTTCCTCTCTCCTCCCTATAATCTTAAGACCTAAGTAGTATTATAAGTCTCGTGTATGTGTGTGTGTGTATATCCCCTTTTCTTATTCAAGACTGGTAGGTTGTAGGTAGAGCCTTATACGTGTGTGTGAGAGAGAGTGTGTGTCCTTCTTTTGATATCCGATTTGGCCATTGCTTGCGGAGGTTTTGACTAAGGCTCGCGGGTCTTCTCGAGTAGAGATTCTGCGACGAAATAAGAAATAAATAAAAAAAAAAAAACCCGATACGGGGACTTTCTTCTAAATTAAAGGGCGATTTTTTATCGGTCTTTTTGTCAAGAAGTCTGAGAATAATGTACCATATTTCTTTGAACTATACTGTCGAACCCTTGGGCTTCGTGCTGGACTCTCATCGTGAGGAACCAGGTTTAATAGAGTTAGCGGCACAGTTGTTGTCGGGTGAAGTTGGTTTTCTGCGGAAGGCGACATTTCAGAGAAAGCGCCCTCTCACGGCTCGCCACTTGCTTTCCGACCCCACATTGTATGGTGTAAGTTGTTTGTTTTGGCGAGTTCTATCACCCCTTATAGCTCTGACAATAAGTTTAGTTACACCCTGTATACAGGGTGCATATTTAATAGCACCCTGTATAGTTTAATAGCACCCCTATGTCTAATAGCACGCACGAAATTTTACTGGCAAACCGTTGATCCTAAAGGCGTACTTTCAGTTAGAAGAAGTATCCAAATAACGCGTAAAACTCCTATACGTCATTCATGTTGCAAGGGGTAAATAATTATTAAGTAATCACCTTTTGCATTCAAGAAATTAAAATATTTCTCCACAAACTGTAAGATCATCCCCCCCCCTCATGTGTATTCTGAGAAATACGTTTACGAATACACGAGCAGAAACATTTCGAATCGAATACATTTCACGAATTAAGGGGTTTTATAATTATTAAAATAAAAAAGTTAACTTTGTTAAATTAACGGACACCCTGTGTCCAAAAACCCAATTAAAAAGTTATTGGCTTGTCTCACCCGATGCCAACAAAATAAAATTTCGCATTTCTAACTGCAATATTCACTGAGATATTCTCGAATTGGAAAGACGGAGGAAAGTTGTTTAAAAACATCATTAAGTGCGGGTAAACCCATATTACGATCTATTTGGACACTTTTTCTAATTAGATGCATGTCTCTAGGATCAACGGTTCGCCAGTAAAATGCCATGCGCTCGTATACCTATTCACCTTGCACTCGTATAATGAAGGATTGTGGCACGACCTATTTGCAACTTTTGCAAATAGGTCGTAACTGTAACTAATTTCACAAACCGGCGTATTTAAAATTCAAGGGCTGCACATTAAACGAACTGCTTGTTTATCTCTCTGTCTGTTACTACTTCCAAATTATGTAATTCCAAAGTTAGAGAGTCTTTTCTGAAATACCCTGAGAGTACATATTAGCATTTTTATCTAGAAAATAGTTTCAGCTTTTTTTTCCCATCTGGAAGGTGCGTTTGTCAGAACCAGAAAATATTTTCCACGAGGATAATCTGAAAACAAGAATTCCCAACCTGAAACAGAAAACATGTATTGGACAGAAATGAATTCGTAAGTGTTATTTGTAAAATATTTGAGCGCTATAGGCTTGAAATATGAAATTCGAGCGCTAACGAAATCTCATATATGGGGTTACTCCCCCTTAAAAGAACACACGGTCTACCAGAAAATATATAAAAGTAGAAAATAACAATCTCATTCTCTTCTCGCCTTTCGGACCGATTATAATGCGTGACATACCCTCGAAAGTTCGATCTTCCCAATGGATGTAGCCAGATGTAATTGAAATGCTGGGGGAGTACCGCTCTGGGAGGTTGGTCCATCCTATCTCTCATGGGGTCATGTGGGAAAGAAGAGGACACACAAAGTCCTCTTTTCTTCCTTAAACTTATTGGCTTTTTTTTTATTTCTTTCCCAATTCCCCCACTAGTGTGTCCTGGATTTCTTTTATCCTTTATTTTTTTTTGTTGGCCCTGGAAGAGACTGTCGTTGAACAGAGGATAGATGGTTGGTAGGCATATAGTAGGTTGAGTGATGTGAGTTGAATGCTTTCTAATGGAAGCTCAAGTGGGTCAGAGACTGTGACTCATTGCTCGGTTCGGAATTTTTCCTTTTTCCCGGACGAAACTCGCGAACTGGCCCCCCTTTAAGTCCATGAATACATCAGGGATATTAATGGTCATTGTGGTGATGTGACGAAAAATCGAAGTCCCGAAAGGGGACAAAAAAGCCCAGGAAGGAAAACAGTAAGTGATTGATACATCGTCCGAGCCGCAGACGAAGGTTTGTCTAAAGAGGGACGATTTGTAGACAATAATAACTATATTTGTCCATATTTTATGGAAGAATTATTATCCTAATACAATTACATACGTTAATGGACGGCTACGCGGAAGTAATGAGCTATTTCAGTTTTATTTTGTGTGTATACAGAGATTTCCATACATGCATAACAAATAATGATGTACGACACTTATTCTCGACCAATGGCTTGCGGACTAAATGTGACCTTCGGAGTCATATAACGTGGCCCGCGACAAATAACCGAACTTCTTAAGTGGCTCATGGAAAGATTTGAAAAACACTCAAGTGGCAGGTGGAACATTTCCAGATCGTTTAAGATGCCAACAGTGAATATATCGAGAACACTAAAGTGACCCCAAGCACATTTCCAAATCACGTGAGTGACCTGCGGCACATCTCTAGTTCACTTAAGTGGCACGTGGTACTTTTGCGGATTACCCAAGCGGCACATTTGATCATAAATCATTTGAGTGGGGGTTTAGCAAATACAAATAAATACAAATACAAATACAACGTCACAACAGGCAAAATTCCCAACGAGGTAGCTGAGAAAAAGATGCCCATAACAATGAGCAGATACAAACAGCAGATGACTCAATTGGCGGCATAAACTTTCAGATCTACTGAGTGGCTTTTAGCACATTTACAGGTCATTAAAATTGCCTGCGACACATTTACAGATGGCTGATGTGACCCGTGAAAACTTTCAGATCAAACGAGTGACTTGCGGCACATTTCCAAATGCTTCGAGCTGCCCATGCACATTTTCAGATTACCTGATTGGCTCAACGCCCATTTTCAGATCACTTAACTAGTTCTAACCGATTATGTGGCCCGTAGGGGAAGTGGCAAAAGGTTGAGCATCCTTGATGTACAGGATGTACAGAAAGGTCCTTATTTTTGAGTGACTTTAGTAAGGGACATGTCCATATTTTCCGTCATTTTTTTACCAAGTGCCACGCTTTTTTCGGGTTTTTCAAATAAACTTGCTCGAAGTTTTTAATCATTATAGAAATTAAGGATGAAAATGATTTTGATCACTATGTGCTCAGATGGTGAAATATCATAAGTCACTTTTATAAAAAAATTGAAAAGTTCGCATTCCAGAATTTCGTTCGCCAAAATTTTGGAAATTGGCAAAATTTTGTTTTTCTATTTCAGTCTACGAGGAAACAACGGAGGCAAATTATAATAAGTTAAAAAAAAGCCACATTATCGCATTTTGGCAAAATATTGTTTGCAAATTTGCCACCGTGAAATTTTAAAAAAGTGACATAACATTTGGCCATCTGAGCATAGAAATATTCATCTTACATAATATATGTGAGTCCTGCTTTTTCAAGTTTATTTATTTACTTATTGAAATGCATATTATAGAACTCACTGCGATTTTCAGTAGCCTTTGAAACCCTTAGTACTAGAATTTAGCAGTTTCAGTGATAGCTGTAAATTTTTGGAACTTTTGGTGAGAGTTTTTAATTTAGGATCCCTATTATCTGTATTTTTCTCTATGAAATATGGAATATTTCGCGTAATCACATACTTTTCCAGTTTTAAGACCAATTGGCGGAGATTTTGTTGACAATTGACTACTAAATTGGCATACAGTGAAACCTCGCTACAATGATACTCCATATAGCGATAAGTCCCTCGACAAAGATATTTTTTTGTTTTGTTTGAAATGTCTATACTCTAATGTTAAACTGCTGCCTCTTGATATAACGATAATTCCTCTACAATGACATTTTTTCTTGGTCCGCACAATATCTTTATATTGAGGTTTCACTGTATTTTATTAGTATTTATTATGCTGATTTGCCTCCATTTTCTATAATACACCATATTTCACCATAATCGTATTTTACGGGACACATTCCGTATTTGCCTGTAAATTTTGGCCGTACTGACTCACTAATCGATTTTTTTTAACACGGCGAATTTATAATCTTTATTGAAATCATAAATGAAAAGATAATTTTCATTACATTTAAACCAAAATGAAATAATTATGACCGTATAAATGTACAATTTATCTCACATGTTTGTCATTTTCGTGTAAAACATTGAAACTCACGATGATTTGCCAGGGCCCTTTACTTCGTGCCACCGGCTATGCAGTATTTCTGCGATTTTGGCGGTAGTTGGAAACTTTTTTGGCGATAATTGGTGACGTCACTCCTTTTCCCTAATCCAGGAGAATAAATTTTTAAAATTCATACATTATTAACTATAAAAATGTAAATTTAAAAATTTCTTAAAAGATATTTTTTACAGAATTAGAATTTTTTGAATAAAAAATGCTTTCATTTTGGATATAAATACTGTTATTTGAAATAATAAAAATAAATTTACATCTAACAATTTAGATAAAACATATCAATTCCTTTAAATTATAAATTTAAATTTTGGAAAAATTTCAAAAAATAATTCTATAATTAATCAATTTCACCTATCAATATCATATCACCTATCAATATCAATTCAATATCATATCACCTATCAATATCAATTCAATATCATATCACCTATCAATATCAATTCAATATCATATCACCTATCAATATCAATTCAATATCATATCACCTATCAATATCAATTCAATATCATATCACCTATCAATATCATATCAATTTCACCTATCAATATCATATCAATTTCACCTATTTTTCCCGAAAATATATCGTCAGCCTATATAATCTGAATACGAATACCTTTTCTAATTTAAATTTCAAAAATAACCAACAGTAAAAACTAAAGGGGTGTATACCATGCGTGTACTTGGGAAAAAAAAGTATGATCACTAAAATCAGAAGACTACTTTTATAAATTGAATATCCATTAAATCATCCGTCGATATAATTTAAAATACTCGAGACAAATAAAAATGGCATATTTAATGGATATGGATTTTATCCGAAATGTGCATTATCATTGCAAAAAAATAAAGGTGCAAATAGAAAAATGGGAACTTACATGTCTCTCGTGTTCATAACACCCTGGGGAAATAGAAATTGTTGAACAAATATGTAAATGGATATTTAATTGAAATGCCGATTATTATTTTGTTTCTTCTTCTATGGATATGTTTAATATTCTGGAAAACATCAGAGAGATAAATGAAAAAAAAAATGTTTCTTAATATAATATTCGAACTCATGAATAATTGAAATTTTTACAAACACTCGGCCCCATTCTCTTCTTTTTTTTTCCTGCTAAATTCTTTGGAAGGAAAAATTTTGAATTTAATTCGATTTATTTGTTGGAATTTATTTCGGATGAGGATGATTTTTGAGTAGTTTTCTTTAGAATTATTATTGATGTTAGCATAATTTTCTGTAAGATATCAGAAAACGTAAGTCAAAATTGTAGTTTTATGGAAGAAGACGTGTAATATATGTATACGAGTTTTGAATGTTATTTGACGTGTAAACATTTGTTTGTACATATGTAATAATTAGATGTACGTTGACTTCTTTTTTGATGTTTATGTGTTTCATCTTGATCTTTATTATTAGTTAATTAACGAGAGTGAATGTATTTTTGATGTTTTATGCAGTAGGATTTTCTTTTCGATGGGGCGAGGAGGGGAGTTTCGTAATTTAACAGGCTGTAGGGAAATGTGCTTCGACTTACCATTACTATACAGTGGCTGGGATAGAAGATTCCGGCCCTACGGTTCGTCCAGTATAGCTCTATCTAGTAGATATACAGAGTGCATAGCTAACAGCGAGCACCGCAAATAACTGGTGAACCGTTGATCCGAGAGGCATATTTCCAGTTAGAAAAAATATCCAAATAACGTGTAGTGCTCAAATACGTCATTCATATCGGAAGGGGTTGTGTAGTTATCGAAATTAAAAAAAAAACTTTTCATACGGACACCCTGTGCTCTAAAACGCATTTAGAAAGTTGTTGCCCTGTCTCTCCCGAGGCCAACAAAAAATTCTACTTTTCTAAGTGTAATATTCGCTAAGATATTTAAATTCAAAAAACGTATAAAGTTGGGAAAAAACAGCCAGCATAAACGCTGGTGAAGCACGTTTTACCCTCATTTATCCTGCATTTTTCCCAAATTTGAGGAAACGCCTGTGAGTGAATTGAAAGCCCTTTTTTTTCTAAACATTAGAAAACCTTTGCCAGGCCTCTCTGCGAATATATTACTTCAGCTATATATTTGGGGTCTCGGACTTCAGGGCCATATTAATGCATGGGTTGATCTGGGTACTAAGTTTCGACGGACTCGTTGTGTCCAGTATTGCGGAAGGTTCCTGTATTTTTGGTCAGAATTTTTGTTGTACATTTGTCCCGTTTTTTTCAAAGATGCTTTTTTGAATTTGTAATGTTTACTAAAATCTTGGATAAACAGCGTTTTCATGCCTGTTATAATAAGTATGAAAAAACGCTGTTTAATAAAGCTATAAATACAAATATTCATCTCACATATTTTTCAGGTTCATCGTTTATTTCTGAATTTTTCAGCGACTTTGACTACAATTTGGGATTTTGAAGACCTATTACAACTTCTGGATGGCAATCGGCGATGTCCCATATTTTACTTACTTTAAGTACGTTTCATTCAATTCCTCTTATTTTTCTTAATGAAATTTCATCCTGTCGTTTTAATTTTTTTTGTCAAATACCTGTTTGTTTACTGAAATTTATAGCAGCCCTTATATTTCCCACCGTCATCTATTTTAGTTTTAATGATCACATTTTTTGGCTACAATTAGGGATATCCCGCATTAAGGATCGCAATGTCCCGCATTTTCCTTGATGAGGTACGGTGAACTTAAGTGTGAATATACAATTTTTATTTGAACCCATATGGATATCATTAATGTCAATTGAAAACAATTGAATAAATTTATCAATTCAGTTAGAATTGAATTATCTATCTGCGGACCACCACAGACAGAATTTAATTTACTTCGTCGTTTCCCAGCCCAATGAGGCTGTCTGACGACTTACAAATAGCCTTTCTGGGGCGTTGTAAAGAAGAAAGACAAGTTTGCTCATGTATATGTGAAGCATGAGTGTGTGCTTGTGTAAAGATAAATCAAGTTCAACGTCATGCCCAAAGTACAAATGCAGTATGCGCTCCGAAAGATCACAATTAGGGGCGAAAATTAAAATATTAAATTTTTAAAAAATAGTTGGTAGACAAAAACCATATAACACATACAACACATATAAGTTACAGAGATAAGCCAGCGAACCCCCCTCTGGTTGAGAAACGCTGATACATAGAATTTTTTTAAAATTAATTTTTCATTACTACAGTCGAATCCCGTTACAACGAACTCCAAGAGACCGGAGAAATTATTTCGTTATACTTAAATTTCGTTGTAAAGGAATTCCAGATCTTTGCATTTTTCCTAAGTAAACTTATCTGGAGGATTAGAAAAGTGTTCGTTAAAACGAGATTTTCGCTATAACGGTATTCGTTAAAACGGGATTCGACTGTATACTAACAGCACCAATTTACATCCGTTTTGTAAAAAAAAAAAAAAAAGAAGTAAAACACATTCCAATCCATTTTTATGAGGTGAACCATAGACGACTCCTAAAGGAAAATTGCATTGTAAAAATACCATTTTTTCCCAACACAAACAATAAACATTTAGGAAAGGAAAACAAACAAAATTTTCGATAAAGTGAATTTCCGTGTATTAAATAAAAACGAAAAATTTAAAACTTTCAAATTTGTTAGCGGAATAAAAATTTCAGCATCACTGACAAGAGAGAATGAAAAATGGCAAGAAATTTTTATCCATACTCTTCATAATTCCAACAACTTTTTACGGCGAGAATAAAAACTGTCACGTTTAATATAAGCTGTGTCAAACATTTAATAAGAAAATAGAGTTTTTAAAGCCAGATGCTATGAAACTCCAGAAAATTTTTTAAAATTGATATACCGAGTGCTTTACACTTAGATAGGACTTGCTCTCGCAAATTCATGCAACGTAAGCCTTTCTTTTTCAAGCCCCCGAAAATTGCTAAATTTCTCATACCAGATATAAAAATACCCTTATATTACATACACCTTCAATCGGGTTTTAAGCTTTATATATTTTGGGAGGTGCTTCCATTATTTATTAAATAGCACAAAGGCATTTTTTGGCTTCGAGTTTCAAAGAGTATATCACGTTTCATTCAGCTCCATATTGAAATGAATTCCGTTCAATGTGATTTAATCTCCTCAGACCCTTTCTATTTTATTGAAGGAATTGATTATATTACACTGTTTGGGAATTCGGTAAATTCGGGATTTAGTAAAATCTAATATGCTTTGAAAAAAATTCAAATAACTCTGATATTAAAGGAGGGGGTTCTTCTGAATTTATCAATTTCGAATTTTATTAGGATTTATTAAGTGATTTTTCATGTAAAGTGCATTGAATTTTTGTGCTCGAGGTAAGCATTTTCCTCCAGTATTGTAGGTATATTATTTACACGCTTAGATACGCGTTCGGCAAGAACGTTTGCCAGACATATATCAATAGCATACGGTATATTGTTATTATGAATAGCAATTGCTGAAATAAATTGAAATTATAAATCTCATGGAAAAAGGGAACTTAAGTGACTTATAAAAAGTTTTAGTGGCGAATATGACTGATTATACCGTCGAATCCCGTTGTAACGAACTCCAAGAGAGCGGAGAAATCATTTCGTTATAACGAAATTTCGTTGCAAAGGAATTCCAGGTCTTTGCATTTCTTCTATGTAAACATATCTGAAGGATTAGAAAAGTGTTCGTTAAAACGAAATTTTAGATATAACGCTATTCGTTGAAATGGGAAACGACTGTATTGTAATTAATTAAAATCATATAAATATATTTATTTCGCATTTAAATCTTTGTTAAACATACAAGTTTTTTTTACATTTTAATTCATTGCAACCCGCAGAAATCGTTTATTTCAGGAGCGAAAACCTCAGGCACATGGGCCGAATGCGGCTCGCAAAGGGCTGACTTGACTACTTATTTCGATTATGACATAAGAGTTTCAGGCCAACTTAAATGTAGGGTAGGGACGTAACGTAGGTCGGGGTGCTATTTTACGCGGGGGGGGGGGGGGGGTTCTGAATAAATTCTAGGGCAAGTACAGTATAAGTCCGTTATAACGAGAACGAACGTTCGTTATAACTTTCAGTCATCCCCATCACGAGTAATTTGCAAGTGGTTGCCGAAGAGCTGATGTTAAAGATACAAAAGAATATTCGCTCACAGCGAGTTATTTATGAATGGAAATCGGAACACATTCACTATAACGACAACGGAAATTCCTGAAAAGCATGTTTTTATTTTCCTTTATTTAAGAAATGTGCATAAAATGAAGACTAAACAGCGTCATTTTTTCTAAATCTTTTCACCTTATTCATAGATGCTTATAAACGAGGCAGTACCTCTCCATAGATAAGAAGACACACAACATGCTGTATCTAATAATCTTTTTAAATGTCTATATAGGAGCTCGAAATATACACACCATCTTATCTATAGGTGTGTTGCTTGGGTAGGTGGGCACGACCTCTGGTTTTGACATCATTGTTTTTTCGCTTGAAAAATATTTCCCCCTCCCTCTCCCCTCCTTCTCTACCATTTTTTAAAAATCTTCCTAAACTGGACACAGGGCAAAAGGCTTTAATCATTTTCTATGCCTTAAATGTTATTGGACAGTTTTATTGTGCAACAGTAATAGTGAAATGTACGAAATAGTAAAACGATTTCACCACTACTTGCAACTCCAGTTGCAGAAACTGCTTTCTTCCACAAAGTCTATAATTTCGCTATACAATCAATGTTGTGCATACATAAGCAGCAAATTCTAGATTCGTATTCAAGTACAACTAGTTCAAAATAGAAGAAAAAAATTTCTGTTGTTTTTTGTTTCCCCCCCCCCCCTTATATGTTTCTACAGTGCAAAAACCGAAAATTAGCTTTTAACGAGAAATCCGTTATAACGACAATTTTCCCTCTGATTGCGAATTGTCGTTATAACAGACTTTTGCTGCATTGAAAATTTACAAATGTGTTCACAAATTCTGAAATTATGAATTTCGAATCATTTCTGAATTTTTATATTATTTCCGGAACTACTTCTCTCATTAGTTTTCATTCATCAATTTTCTATTATATAATTAATTAATTTTCAATTAAATTACTCCCAAATTTTGACTTTAATTTTTTATTAGTATTGCATTTTTAACAAATCCCAAGTTATCATTTTCAATGATATATCATTGAAATTATCATTGAAATTATCATTTCATGACAGATAATGACACTCTGATTGAAAATTTTTGAAGAAGTTAAAAATATGTTAAATGTCATTATTTTAGATGAAAAACAGTGTAGATAAGAAATTTATACAAATGTGGCAAAAACTTAAATATAAAATTTAGCAATTATAGACGAATTATTCATATATATATATATATATATATATATATACAAATACAAATGCAAATACAACGCCACAACAGGCAAATTGCCCAACGAGGTGGCTGACTTAAGAACATCATGGATCCCCGAGCCATTTTTTGGAAGCCCTACCCACTACTGCTACACCACATACCATGCACCCCGCCCACACCCACACACCCCCCCCCCCCGCGGAACCCCCCAACGAATCGGTACATGCGGGAATGTGCGTGTACGTGTAGTGATACCTGACGTGAAGTTTGTTTCTGTGCAATGCTTGTTATGTGTAGTGCTGCCATCTGCCACCAGTTTTTCAAACTATGAGTGAAGTGTTATGATTGAATGATTTATCGTTGTAGGACTGTTGCTCTCTGTGGCGAGACTTTTTAACGGGGAGATCGGCTCGCATTTGCGCCTTGAAGTTGGGAACCACAGAAAACCACCTTCAGCCGACCACCACTGTGGGGTTCGAACCCGGATCCTCGCATCGCGAGTCAGTCACTATAATTATATATATATATAATTATTTTAAATATAATTAATTTTATCTCCATTTTAAAATTATTTAATTTATCTTCAATTAATTTATTTGTATATGCTATTTCAATTACCTACGAGATCGTTACCTAATTTTACATATTGTATCAATTCAACCTTTATCAAGCTGAAACCTGTGTTCAACGGAGAAAAATTCCGGTCCCTCGTGATTCCGCTGAAGACAGGTTTTACTGTAACATGTAGCATTCATTCACTGAAACATTAAAAAAGTTACAATCGACAAAAAAACCTGAATTTTGTTTTTTTTGCTTCATGTTAAAAAGCAATGATATCATTATCAGTTCCATCACCCTGGCTTTTGTCTTTTGTTGGCAGCTAGAGTCTTACTGGATCTCACATGAAAGCCATTACTTTACTTGCCAATGGCATATGCAATGATGGAACACCGTGTACTCACGAAATACAAATGCTTATGTGCGCGTGTGATAATTAGCTCCTCCACGTGCGGAATGTTTTGAAAGCTGGAGCGGTGAAATCCTAGTTTATTGCCTGGTCAAATATGTGGAAGATTCATGTCTCTCTCCAGCATTATTGTTCCTTTATTTTGGAATGTCAATGTAGCCTAGTAATATTTCTCAATGTCCAAGCAAGGTTTATGGGCTTGTTCACCTCTAGAAGAAAAAAAATTACTGTTGACATACACATGCAGAAATTTGTGAAGAAGAAGTCACACTGAATCTCTTCTCATTCTCAAAACGTATCTAAGAGAGCAATAGAGGTCCATCATGGGCCCCCACAAGGGGTATGCTGACAAGGCTCCAGCCATGGGGCCCGAGACGATTTTCACCATTTTTTGTTTTTTTACGCTATAAATTCATCATAAAAGGGGCCCGTGGATATCTCGTCGGGGGCCCCCGCAAAAGATCCTAGCCTGGGGGCCATGAGGTCCCTATACTACTTGCAGATTCTATGAATGTACAAAAAAATTAGGACTGTGTGGCCAAAGTAAGGCCAAATGTGAACCTCGGCCTCATCTGATGTGGCCCGCAACCTCAATCCAAATTTTCTAAAAATGAGCCAAGTGAGACATTTACAGATCACTTAAATGACCCGTGGCACATTTGCACAATACTTGAGCGACGGCCGGCACAGTTCCAGAGCATTTGAGTAGACTGCGATGCATTTAGAGATCACTTCTGTGATCCGTGGTACAGTTCCACATCAAGTGGCTCGTTACACATTGGAAGATCACTTAACTTACCCGCGGCACATTTACAAATCACCCAAGTGACCTGAGATATATTTACAGATCAAGTAAATGACGTGTGGAACAGTTCCACAGCACCTGAATGGTTTGCGGCTCAGTTCAACGTCACTCAAGTGACACACGGCACATGGCCTGATCACCCAAGTGGTCCATGGCACATTTCAACATGACGTAAGTGCCCCCAGCACATTCCCAGATTACGTCATTAATTCGTGGCATATTTACAGATCATTTTAGTGACCGCGACACATTTCTAGATAACTTTTTCAAGTGATCCGTGGCACGATTACAGATCACTTAAGTGCCCGCGACATGTAGTAATAAATGAAAATAATGATATTACAAATGAAGTTGTTTTTGTGATTAATTACGTTTTATACAAACAGTAATCAAGCAGAATCAGCTTAAGAGCATCACGGGCTCCCTGGCCAAATGATTTTTCTGTGGCCCTACCAGACAAATTCAGACAAAATTTCAACCAGATGCCATTTTTCCTGAGGCCTACTTTTTGGTGAATCTACCAATTTTGTGGAGGACTTCATGATGGGAATTTGTTTCGGAAGGAAAAATTAGATTCACATGTCCCCACCAGAGGGCGTTTTATTAAGAAATGACACATTTAGGCAAAAACGTTTACAATTTTGACAATTGTTAAACACTTTTAGAATTGTTACTGCAACAATACCAGACGTTTCAAATGCCCCCAGAGCCAAAACTTGCATGGATTAAGGTCCGGGGATCGGGGAGGCCATTTATTAGGAAAGTACCGGCTGATGACACGTTCTTCTGTAAAATGTGTTAAAAGAACATTCTTAACACACACTGCAATGTGTAGAAGAGCTCCGTCTTGCATAAAGATTGTGTCTGCAAGGCAGTGACGTGCTTTCAGAGCCTGAACAATTTCGTTCTGTAACAACAATTCATATCGCTTCCCGGTGATCGAACAAGTCACTGGCCCTGCAGAACGTAACTCCTCGTAGTAGTAGGGACCGATAATAACTGATGCAGTAAATCCACACCATACCGTCACTTTTAGTGAATGCAACGGAACCTCTAAGATAGCGTGCGGATTTTCTATCCAATGCCTGCTACCACGAGAATTTGATCTGTCCTCTTCCACCTGAAGCGAAACCTCCTGTACTGCGTCTATAGATACGGGTTTTCTTCCTCTTCCAGGACGAACAGGCGAAAATCCTGTGGTTTCAAATTTCGTTATTATGCTCCGAAGGTTTTTTAACATCCATTGAACCTTTTCGAATCCTCTTCCAAATCCGATATTTCCGTAGAGCAGTTACTGCGGAATTGCTGTTTTAGTAAAACAATTTGACCAAGAAAGCGCGATCTCGTAAACTTATCGTCATAGTGAGCAGCAAACACATTGAGAAACAAGATTTCCGCGAATGTTTCTAGGTTTTATAACAGCTGCTGCGTGAAATCACACAAATTTACATGTTTACTATAGGTATTCAAAGTGAAACGCTCTCTGGTGGAGACATGCGCAACTAATTTTTTTCCCCTGGAACAAATTCCCATCACATCATGAAGTCCTCCACAAAATTTCACACTTTTCTGATAAATAGTTTCGCCAGTAGGCTACTTTACAAGGTCTTTTAATTATGGACGTCCTGCATTTATTATTATTCTATTAAATTGCCCAGAGCCGCCCTCAGGGCTATGTGACAGGTCCCGCGCTTGAATGAGTCTTGTATATGTGATAATATAAATGAAATAAATAAAGAGTTAATTTTTTTTTACAATAAAAACAAGGTAGCTGTGTTTGAAATATAAAAATCATTATGAATATTCCAGATACTGCAACAAACAAACGAGAATCATCAGCTTCTGGATAGAGTCCATGATCATTTCCTTTACGGGCTACGTGACTAGCTACGGCAGTAGCATGAAATCATTTAACTTGGATAATAATGCAGTTATTATCAGCTACAATTGAACCTGTAGATGGAGAAAGTGAAATCAAGTTTTTGACCAATTTTTGGGCTTATTATCTTAGCTTTCAGTTATTTTACCTTTCTGTCATTAAATATAAATGCTTTTTTTAGTGCTTATTTTAAGAACTTTTAGTGCTTTTTTCGCCTGCTATTTAGACCATTTTTAGTGCCTAAACTTCCGGGCTCTATTGATAACTAATGGCATAGAAAATAAGTTGTTTTGAAATTATTATTATTCAAATTTTACGAAATAGCTTTTTTTTTTTAATTTCCCTCTTTTATATTCTAAAAACGAAATTTCGATGGTCTTCAAAAGAGGGAGGTGACAATTTTAATCTAATTCTGATAATAAATTAATCGCGTGAATACGAGTTTTGTCGTAAGTTTCTCCAGAGAAAAATAGAGAACCAACCATTTTTATGAGAAAAATTTCAGTTCATTAACTAGGCTTTACTGCTTGGAAAAGTTGATGATGATAATAATAAGAAAAAAAAAATTAGTTAACGAGTTCCGTTTGGGTTAGCTTCCCCTTCAAAATGCTTGACAAAGTGTCAAAAAGCACAGAATGGCTTAATTTTGAAAAGGGTGTTGAAAAGCCTGTTCTCATTGTGAAAACGAGGTGGCTTTCCGAAAAAAAGATTTTTCTTTGGAATAATCAAAGCGCCTAGATTATTATCTTGACAAGCCTCAGTCAAAAATGTCAAAGCCTCGAAAGAGTTCGACGATAAGAAATCGGAATTAACTCTTAGCTGCAAAAATTTTTCCATTGGAGAAGCAAATATATTTTTCCATTTTTCAAAAACTTCATGAAGTCGGTAATACATTTTTAGGGAGATAAATTTTTATCTCGTTTTCAGAGATTACACATAATGAACGGTGGACAATAACTGCTGACGGACACGCGATGATCCTTCAGGAACCCACTGTATATATATTTTTAACAAAAAAAAAAGTTAAAGAACGTGAGAGAGATAATTTGTTACCATCATTTGTGACATAAACAATTGCTAAATGTCACGAAACTTTGATAATGCTGTGACAAGAACGACACTCACATATGCTGATACTGGCATGACAAAGCGCCATTGTCAAGAATAAGAATCAATGTGCCATTTAATAATAATATATCTGAATTGAAATCAAATTTTTCATTGATATCTTGGACATTAATCATGTTTTAACAAATAGCATTGAGTCGATTGAAAACATAAAGCGAACAACACGGGAAATGTTAGTTTGTAATTACAGATAGATAGATAGATAGAACCGCTCACAGCCCCGGACCGATGCAAAGCACCCTACTTCCGTTACCTCAAAAGAGGCAGAGTTGTGTCGGAAAAGTTAGCAAAGATTTATAGTGGTGGCTCCCCTTGCCCCGTGCTCGCAAGTTTCGAATTACTCGCGTCGTTCTCCCCATGAAGACAGCCATCAACTCGATGCAACGTACAAGACATTTGACTGAAATGGACAGCTGAACCAGGGAGAAAAATTGCACGTTCGCCCAGTGGCACATAAAGGCCGGAGACTGCAGCCTAGGATCTCGAAAGAAGTGGTGTAGAAAAGACTTGTGGGCAAGAAAGAAAAAGAGCTGGCATGTTGAAGTGAGAGAGATTTGAGAATGGTCTAAATACACAATGTATACAAAATATATATATATACAGCGCCTCGACTGTGACGGGAAGCGAAGAAACAAAGCCTCCGTCCACAGCGCTGAGCACTTCTGCTAACCCTTCCCCCTGCAGAACATGCAATATACAGAATATACACACACAGAGAATACACATAGAGCCCACATTGCGACGGGAACAATCAAGCAGAGCCTCCGTTGACAGTGCTGGGCATTCACATTTGGATTAGCATACATTATTTTCTTTACAAAAATTTCCCTTTTTTATACTATTGGGAATGCACTTAAACATTGCTATGAAGGTAGTATTGGGTACAAATATCACCATGAGCTCATACAAATATTCAAGGTTACAAAATTACTATCATACTATAAAAGTGCGGCGGAAACAATCAAACATAGCCCCCGTTCACAGTGCTGGGTGGCCGGCCCGCCAAAGGTTCTCCCCAGGCCCGTAGAAAGTGTCCCGGGAGAAACAGTGCCACTACACTGAACACTATAAATGCTTAGACTGACCATATTTTCTTCATAAATATATAGGAAATCGGGATCCATAAGGGACACCGCCAATTATGGCAAAAAATATCAAACGCAAGCAAAGCTGCCCATTATCGTAAAATAAAATGTCAAACGAAGGTAAATTTGCAAATTGCTGTTAAAAGAAATAGTCAAAGGCAAGTAAAGTTGTTATCTATCATCCCTAAAATTGCTGAAAAACCACTAATGAAAAAAATAATAATAAAGGACTACTCCAAGTCGCCGTGGGTAAATTTGGAATACACCAAAAAAAAAGTAAGTTTGCCAAATATGCGAGATGAATATATTTATATGACTATAACCAATCACGATAGAAATTATATTATGATAATTATGACTCTCTAAGCTATAGCCATCTTCAACCTGTTGCTCGCGAGCAGTGTTAAGCTCCTTGAAACAGCAAGAGCTTTCGTGATCGCGAGCATTCGATCAACACTTCAATTAAACATTCTGCAAAAATTGCATGCAAGAATTACAATTATGCATATATTTTAGTCATACGAATGGCAGCTTTGCCGTAAGGGTACTTCGTTTGATGATAAGCACAGGCAGAGCTGGTGACTCAAGGAAGGTTGAAGACTCCTGCTCTAAAAAGCCATGGAAATAATCTTTATTCTTTATTTTAGAAACTCAAGTAAGCTTGTTGAAAATAAGGGAAAAAATGGGACATTCTCTATAAGAAAGTAGGAACTCAAAATTACGGGAATATCCTGTATATACAGGTCATATGGTCATTCCCCTATATTTATTACATAACCATATACAGGGTGATTATAAAAAAACTATCCCGGCATATGGGCCCCTAACTATCATACCATTCACAGAAATTTAATGAAATTTTGGCATAAGGTATTTTGATGTATGCGCTCAAGAATGATATGAAAAAGAAAACAGTGTCACTCTAACAGTTACGGTTACAGTGAGAAAATATCAAATGGCAACACCAATTTTTTTGTATTGGAATGTGATCTCCATTGTGAAAAACCCTAAATAGCGTTCAAACGGCAACTGTAGCATGAAAATCGCCGGCGGTAGATAGGCTAAAAGTGAGGACAACCAATAAGGACAGAGAAGCAGCATAAAATAAAGCATTTTATTGTGTTTTCCACATGACCTTGTGGAGGACTAATCAGGCTGGGATCTCAGCCGAAGAAACGGTGTGACGAATGAAACGAACATTAATGCTCTGGTGCACGGCAAAGTCCTTTTTCCTTGCCTAGCTCCGGGGATTTTCGTGCTACAGGTGCCATTCCAACGCTATTTAGTGTTTTTCAGTATGGAGATCGCATTCCAATACAAAAAACTTGGTGTTGCCATTTGATATTTTCTCACTGTAACCGTAACTGTTAGAATGACACTGTTGTTTTCCATATCATTCTTGAGCGCATACCTCAAAATATCTTATGGCAAAATTTCATTCAGTTTCTGTGAATGGTATGATAGTTAGGGGCCCATATGTCGGGATAGTTTTTTTATAATCACCCCGTACATATATATAATATAACATTTAGTCTTATGTATATATACATAAAAAACAGATGTTTCTATGCCACGAGCTGCAGAAATACGGCAGATCTGGCCGGAGGGCTGAAACGTTGTGCATCTTTGGGTTATAACGATTTTTTTCTCCCGTCCCACGTGAACCTGAAATACCAAAATAATGTTGAAAATATCGATTATAACGAATTTCCATCGCATATAACGAAGTTTTCGACCAGAATGCAGTTTTTACATGGGATGAAGTTTTATAAAATCAGAAATGATCAGAAACAAAGTCTGAATGTGAGGTGACTACTGTACTACTCCGAGAATAGCTGTGGGTGTATTCTGTCGGCGTTATCTAAGCTACACGTCGATCTCTAACAACAGACAGCTCCCGGTTTGTTTATTATCAAAACCATAAAGAGCAATGGCAAAATCGTTTTTGAGATCGAGCTTTAACGAACACTTTTCTAATCCATCGGATAAGTTTACATGGGAACAGTGTGGAAAACCTTGGAATTTCTCCATAACGAAATTTCGTTGTAACGAAGTGATTTCTCCGGTCTCTTGGAATTTGCTATAGCGGGATTCGACTGTAGTATATGAGTACTTGCAAAATATGGAAGACAGATGACAGCACTAGGTAGAACATGAAACAAGCACAACTCCAACAACATAAATAAGTTATGGGCCACATACACTCAGAAAAGTCATTCCGACATGTACCGATTCGTTAGAAATTCCCGAGGGGAATGTGCACGAGGTGCATGTACAGTTAAGTAATAGTAATTATATGGGTCCGAAAGATGCAGATTCAATATACAGGGGCGCACTTAGGCTCCTAAACAATAATATTTAAGTAATACACCCTGTATATAATTTATGAATATTTTTGTATATACAATTTCATAGTATGATGGTGGTTTAGTAACCTTGAATATTTGTATGAGCTCATTATGGCATTTGTTTCCAATATATGTGTTTTTTTTTTTTTTTTTTTGGTGTATTCCAAATTTACCCACGGCGACTTGGAGTAGTCCTTTATTTTATTTTTTTTCATTAGTGATTTTTCAGCAATTTTTGGGATGATAGATAACAACTTTACTTGCCTTTGACTATTTCTTTTAACAGCAATTTGCAAATTTACCTTCGTTTGACATTTTATTTTACGATAATGGGCAGCTTTGCTTGCGTTTGATATTTTTTGCCATAATTGGCGGTGTCCCTTATGGATCCCGATTTCCCATATATTTATGAAGAAAATATGGTCAGTCTAAGCATTTATAGTGTTCAGTGTAGTGGCACTGTTTCTCCCGGGACACTTTCTACGGGCCTGGGGAGAACCTTCATAGCAATGTTTATGTGCATTCCCAATAGTATAAAAAAGGGAAATTTTTGTAAAGAAAATAATGTATGCATGTAATTCAAATGTGAATGCCCAGCACTGTCAACGGAGGCTCTGCTTGATTGTTCCCGTCGCAATGCGGGCTGTGTGTGTATATATTGCATGTTCTGCAAGCGGAAGGGTTAGCAGAACTGCTCAGCGCTGTGGACGGAGGCTTTGTTTCTTCGTTTCCCGTCACAGTCGAGGTGCTGTATACATATATTTTGTATACATTGTGCATTTAGACCATTCTCAAATCTCTCTCACTTCAACATGCCAGCTTCTTTTTCTTTCTTGCCCACAAGTCTTTTCTACACCACTTCTTTCGAGATCCTAGGCTGCAGTCTCCGGCCTTTATGTGCCACTGGGCGAACGTGCAATTTTTCTCCCTGGTTCAGCTGTCCATTTCAGTCAAATGTCTTGTACGTTGCATCGAGTTGATGGCTGTCTTCATGGGGAGAACGACGCGAGTAATTCGAAACTTGCGAGCACGGAGCAAGGGGAGCCACCACTATAAATCTTTGCTAACTTTTCCGACCCAACTCTGCCTTTTTTGAGGTAACGGAAGTAAGGTGCTTTGCATCAGTCCGGGGTTGTGAGCGGTTCAATCTATCTATCTATGGGTCCCAAATTTAATTCAAATCTATATGAATATCGTTAGTATTTATCATATACTTAAATAATGTATGTCACGGATTCTGAAAAAACCATGTTTCTAGAATCCATCCAAATTTATGGGACAGCTTTATTTGTCCACCAAGTTGTCACGGCTCCTTTTTTACTCTCGATTTCCATCTGTGGCCACCTTAGAATACAGTAAAACCTCGATTAGTCATCACTCAAGTTATGAAGAAATTATGACGGCTTAAACGGAATGACGACTTAAGCGAATGCTGTTAGTTCTAATGTGCAATACTGTAGAAAAATCGTGGAAGTCCAAAATAATGTAACATTTATCAAATTATGAATAAAAATTTCATTACAGTCGAATCCCGTTATTACGAAAATTTCGTTTTATAATGAACCCTTTTCTAATCCTCCAGTTTACATAGGAACAATGCAAAAAAACCTGGAATTCCTTTATAACGGAATTTCGTTATAACGCAGTGATTTCTCCGGTATCTTGGAGTTCGTTATAGCGGGATTCGACTGTGTTAACAAAATTTATAGATGAAAAAAAGAAAAAGAAATATTATACCCTCTTTTAAGCTTTTCATATTCAGCTTTTATTATGGTAAAATGCACTGGCACACACTTGCGACTTATTCCAGTGTTCTTATAATTTAGTCTAAATTAAAAAAAATACTGGAATATATCCGAAAAATTATAAAAAGTGTCCAAATTTTAAAATAAACAGAGCAGCAACTGTAAGAATAGTTAGCGTTTCTCTACAACGCAATTAATATACATCAGTTTTAAATATACATATACGACACATTTAATTTCTGTGCTTAGAATAAGTAGTTGATGAGATAATCTCAAACACAGGGCAAAATTTTGACTTGAGGTGGGGGGGGGGGGTCCTTTGCAGAGCCTCAACTTGGGAAAAAATGTCTGGTTTCTCCACAAAGATATTTTCTTCGAATTTGAAGCCCTAAATTATAGTGGAAGAGCCCATACAGAAATCAAGACCAACTCGAACAGTCCTTAATGTTTCAAGAACTGGTTTCTTTTTCAGACGGCAGATGAATCTCCCCAGTGTCACTTATCCCAGTGTCATTATTTCAGTTACAGTGGAACCTCCCTTAACGGACACGTTCTGATCTCGGGTCCCGTGGAATAGGGCTTTAATGTATTTCACTCCCCGTTTGCGGACACTCTTGATAGCAGACAGTAAAATCAGGAAAATTCTAATTTGTGAATTTATGTTCATAAATCGGGAATTTATGACATTCAACGACGATTATGCTTAATACCAAGCTCGTAATGGTAATATGATAATTCGCCAATTAATTACTTGATTAACTGAACGTAACTGTGGTCCAGGGTGCTGATTCCGGATGGTTATGTTGGTTTTGTTTACACATGTTGATACGTGTGAGGAAAGCTAACAACTGATAATGTTGTTATGAACGTTCATTTCTTCTTCACACTTATTTTAATTTAATTTAATTTTTATTGCAAAACATGTGGAGTGCACGTATCGTGTACGGGAAAAATAATTAATTGCTTTAATATATGAAGAGTTATAAATTTTTAAAAGTTATAAAGTGTTTTTTTTATATTTATCAGACTGTTCAACTTTATTTGGGAATTATGCATAATCGCCGGTAAAAGTGATAAATGTAATGGAATTTAATGAAACGTCCTTTATATCGAGACGTTTTTTTATCGATTGATTTTTAAGCATAGTAACATATAGGAACCAATTACGATCGGAGCCAAACGTCGTATAAACGAGGTTCTACTGTTTGTCCTACCTCCCTAATAGTAGGCACTCCCCGTTAGCGGAGAAAACTTTTGGTCCCATGGGTGTCCGTTATAGAGAGGTTCTACTGTATTCTGTTTTGGTGGTGCATAAGGCTTTCATGGTCACTTTTGAACACATAGCAGTGCTGTTATTGAGCACTTTCTTTAAAGAAGATAATGTCGAAATCAACTGACAAAAACTCTCCTCTCCCCTAATTTTTTTTTCAGAGTGACGAGTTAACCGAAATTAGCGACGAGTAAACGAGGAAGGATTTATGAACATTATTATCTACAAAAGATGGACGGACGGGACCGAATAAAAATGACGCTTAACCGGAGCGACGAGTTATTAGGGTGATGACTTACCGAGGTTTTACTGCATACCACGACCAGCGTAGAGCCACCGGTACAGAACATATATCGAGAGGGAATTCCAAATTCCACGAACCTATTGACTAAAACAAAAATTTCTAAGACGAATGGAAACAACAACGAGAGCAAACCTAGTTCGAGTAAAAAGCTCGTCCATTGTGCGTTCGTAAAAGCGTTTCTCTTCCATTTTTTTCTTTTCTCTTCTGTACTTAGCCAACCATATGTCTCTACTGCCCTGTAGTTTCCTGAAACAAATAAACACAAAAAAAACACACAGGAATATATATATATAAACTGTACCCTTGGAAAAAGCCACTCTTTCAATTTGCGAGCCAAGGAGGTTGTACAAATAGGTGCAAAAAGAAGGCTGAAAGAGAGAGAAGAAAAAAGTGATATAAAACGTAAAAAAAATAAAGCCTTGGTGTTATCCTCGGGAAAAAAAAACACATATAAAGTATAACTAGGAGAGAAAAACCTGCAAAAAATACACCTTAAAAAAAATCAAAAGTTTTTTTTTTTTTGGGGTGTCTTGAAAGGTTTTACGTGTTTACGGTTTTTCGTTCGCTGGGGCTCTTAAAATTGTTTTCTTAGCGAGTTTTTTTTTTTTTTTCCTTTTTCAAGTAAATACGGAAACTTGTTTTTATCCGAATTGTTACTCGTAAATATTGTGTTTACTTCATTTTATGTTGTTATTTTTCTGTGTGATGTCCAGCCTCGTCGGAAATCTCAATGTTGACGAAAGTTAATATTGTGACGGAATTTCTGTAAATATATAATGTTCTGTTCATTATTAATTACAGTAAAAAGTCCGTTATAACGTCAGTTCACAATCAGAGGGAGAATTGTCGTTATCACGGACTTCTCGTTATCGGCGAATTGTAGTTTTTTTATACAAATACAAATACAACGCCACAACAGACAAAATGCCCAACGAGGTGGCTGCTAAAAAGATGCCCATAAAAATATGGATGTCATACATTTAAAAAATACAGCAACCCAATTAAAAATGCAATTAACACAAATTATAAACAACATATACACATGATAAAATGTTATACAACGCCCATAAAAAATACTTATGGTTGCCTTATTCTAAGAATGGATAGCTTCTCGATTTACCCCAACATGTTTATCGTATTTCTTTTTAAACGTGTCAATTGTGTTACAATTTACTACCTCCGGGGGTAAGCTATTCCAGTTATTAACAACCCTATTAGAGAAAAATTCCCTGCGACACCATAACCTCGCATTGTCCCTCACCAATCGATACTGGTGTCCCCTTGTAAAAGCAGTCGATTGGCGGTGTACTAAAAGTTCATGGTCCATCCTAACCATCCCATTGAAAATTTTGAACACTTCGATCATATCTCCTCGACACCTGCGTTCATCCAATGTAAACATATTCAAAAAATGAAGTCTCTCTTCATAACTCAATCCCCGTGTGCCAATAAGGACACGCGTAGCTCTTCTCTGCACCCCTTCAACCAAGTCTATGTCCCTCTGTAGGTATGGTCTCCAAAACCTTACAGCATACTCCAGTCCAGGACGAACTAAGCCTCGAAAAAGCGGAAGAATAACTTTAGGAGAACGCGAAGAGACATTTTTGAAAATGAGAATTCCTAAATCAGTGACCCTAGTTGCACCGATTTGGGAATTCTCATTGACGAGCGGCTTAGGTTTTCTGAACATTGTTCAGCGGTGGTCAAAAAAGCGAATAGAATGCTTGGTCTCATTTTCAAAAAAGTCTGTTCGCGTTCTCCTAAACTCATTCTTCCGCTTTTTCGACTTTTTTTGCACTGTAAAAGCATATTAATGATGAAAAACAAACTATAAATAAATTTGTCTTTCTTTTTATTTTGCACTACTTTTGCCGGAATATGCATCTTTCGTTAGCTGCTTATGTGTACACAATATTGATTGTGTATAACAAAATTTTGCACTTTATGGAATGCAGCCGTTTCTGCAACTGGAGTATTTGTTGTACTATAATAATGTCTAGTAACACTTAAGACAGAGAAAATGATTAAGACCTGTTTGTCTTATTTCTAGTGAATTCAGTAAATGGCTGCCAATACTGGGGTTATAATCATAAAAAGAATGAAAAAACTGATACAAACTTCTCATGGGGAAAAATATATATTTACAAATTCAAACACGCAAATAATCATAAATACAACATCGAGTTAATTAATAGTACAAGTATCCTGAAATTAAATAGTAAATATATATAATGTATTCATTATGTTGTAGTAAAAAAAAAAGAGGGGGGGGGATATATATATACGCATGTACATATTGTGGCTGGCTTTCGGAGTGCTACTTCAATTAGACATTAATGTAGCGATTTCTTGGGAATACGTGTGATCACGTTATTATTATTATTAAAAAAACGTAGATTAATAAGTTTTGCAGTTATGGAAGTATATGTGAAAATAAATTTCAATATCATTTATTGAGAGAAGATATTTTTTAAGCTTTCTTTTGAAATGAGGCAGATTAGTAATTGTTTGCATTTCATATGATATTGAAAAAACTTGGCGCTATGAAAATGAAGTATTTTTGTAAAATATCTTTGTGTACATGTGGCATAGATAAAATTCTCAGTTTATTTTATGTACAATTCTTAAAAAGAAAGGAAAACATGCTTTTCGAGAATTTCTATGTCGTTATAGCGAATGTGCTCTGATTTTCATGCATAAATAATTCGATATAATCGAATATGTTTTGTATCTAGAATATTAATTCTAAAATCACGCAATCACTTGCCAATTACTAGCAA
This sequence comes from Pholcus phalangioides, assembly GCF_987345545.1. Taxonomy (NCBI): domain Eukaryota; kingdom Metazoa; phylum Arthropoda; class Arachnida; order Araneae; family Pholcidae; genus Pholcus; species Pholcus phalangioides. Next base: position 820,988 of record NW_028301606.1, read on the forward strand.
CAGGGATATTCCCATTACGTATAAGCCGTCGTCATAATCATTCGTTGGTGTCCCAAAAGGGAAATGCCTAGGTATCTTTGCCCATTGTTCTGACACCAAATAGTAAAACACGAAATATGGGCCGTGTATATGTGAAGAGATATTATTATATGAGGAGATTTCCCAAAAGTTTTTAACAGCGTTGGGAACGATATTCATGATGCCATTTGTTGCCAAATATTCCATTTCAAGGCCATTCATGGTGCCAATAGAAATCCCTGTAAGTGTGCATATTACTTAATATACTAATAATATAATATATAGTACTTAATATACCTGCTAACAAACAGCCCATATCTAAATAAATGAGGAGACTGTTCCCGATACCCTCTCTCTTTAAGGGTAACTGTGATGCCCTTTTAAGGAAAAGAAGCAGTGGTGATCTCCTAGGGATATGGCCAAAAACCTCAACATGAAGTTATTGAAAAATAACAGTTCAGGTGTTTAGTATAATTAAACAAATTTACCAAGTTGTAAATGCTAGCTCGTTATTAGCCGTACTCTCGTTATAACGGACTTTTACATTATGTCATTTTTTTTATTTTGTGTGTTTTATAAATAACCTTTGTTCCATGTAAAAATGATGATTAGAGAAAAAGTTTTGTAGCGACAGTAAATCACACAACAAGGCGACAGGTGACGAAGTTTGATGTTCACGGAGCACTTTATGTGAGATAATTCAATCACGGAGCACTTTATATGAGATAATTTAATCACGGAGCACTAATATTGAAAACATTCAAACGACTTTAATAAGAGCACAGAATTGGGATAGAAAAAATATGAATATCTTGTAGCACTACTCACCTACATCAGTAAATGCGTACAGTCCTTTACATACAGCTTTTTGTAAGGAATTCGAACGAATTTCCTCGACTACAAATGACTGATGAATCGGTGATCCTAGAGCAGGCACGTATCCAGTACTATATGTCGGGAGGGGGCAAATTGTGTAAGTTCGTTTGATCGTCCCATATTTTATGGGACAAATAAACCTTCCCATATTATTCGGCTCTTGGGAGAAGAGATCCTTACCCTATTGCCCTTTTCTGGATCCGCAGCCTGAGCGAAGGCAGACATCTTTAGCTGTGGTTCCCAACTACGAGGCGCGAATGCGAGCCCATCTCCTCTTTCATTAACATTTTTAACGCGATAGCTAATCCAGTTCTCTGCTATGAGGCAATTTTCAAATTTCATTGGATATTTGTGTACATGGATCACAATGACAACATTAATTGCTTGTATATCATGTTGAATATGGGTAGTTAATACGAAACAAACATTTTAATAGATTGTTATCAACGAATGTAGTAAAAAATAGTTAGTAATTTAATGAAAAATATTACCACACAAAGTACGAATGACTAAATCGTGCTTCTAGAACATTCGATCAGCACCTCCTAGAAATAGAAGGCCTCCGCAGTGTACTTGTGACGTCAGTAAGTAGTTCATTTTCCCTCAAAATATTCAGGGAAAAAAATTCCCTGCTCGTGCCAATATCATCGTTGTGAGGAAAAGAAATGATTGGGCTCAGAATTGGCGATTTATATGCCCCACATCCAATAACTATGCGGTATTTGTGAACCAATCAGGAAGATTCCGCGCCAAAATAAGAAGAAACGTAATAGGATGCGAAGTTTCAAAATGTGGCAAACTTGCCAGACAGTCTGAATGACGTTTATGGCAAACAGTGCAGAGGCCTTCCATCTCTAGGAGGTGCTGATTCGATCCGCAAATTATATAATACAGTCAAACACGATTATAACGACATCGAAGATTCCATGAAACTTTTCCGTTATAACAGAGGTTGCCGTTTTCTGGACCTTTTTAAACATGAAAATTTTTATCAGATGCAATCAAAAGCCTCCTTTGCGTGAGCAAGATTGGGGGGGGGGGGTGGCTTTGGTGATTATTACCTACACGGCAACTTTTTTCCTCATGGGGAAAAATGGAGAGGGTGGAGATCAGTCAAAAGAGTCCCAAGTGACCAGTGAAGAAAGGCATAAACTAAACGCCATGTAAACGGGTTGTAGCGAAAATCCCTGTTACCAGTAACTTTCCGGGATATTTTATTTCCCATATAAACGGGTCTAGACATTACGTAAGAAATTGTTTAATTATGATTCCGGGTGACCATTTTTTTTCGAGAAAATGTGGGAATTATAATTATTTACACTAGCCATCGCCAATTCTCACCAAAAATGTTAGCAAATGCCTGCGAAATCGCTTTAATCAACCCTTAGTGGGAAATAAAGTGCTAAAGTGAGTCTAGAATAAATTAAAATATACTCACCAAAAAAAATAATAATAATAAAAAAATAATAATAATAATGTTGAACGGGGCACATGTGTGTGATAAATATTTTTATTTATCCGTTATTATACAAATAATTTTCGTTCCCGATTTTAGTGAAGATCAAGAATTAAAATAATGGGAAAACTGAACATTTTCATGAAAATGTTGGGAAGGGCAAGATAATGAGAAGAAATGGGATTGTGTGTCCTGTTCCTATTTAAGGTTCCCATCAGTTGCGCAAGTCGGAGCGTCGAACATGCAAAAAATATTATTTCAAGATTGGGTATTAATAAAATAACAGACACGAATCATCTCTAAACGTGATCAAGGCAAATTCTGGAAAAGTCATGAAAACAGAATCTGAATCGACAAAAAATGTGACTTTGTATATCCGAGGTAATTTCATTGTTATCGATGGCGTAAGCAAGATTCATCCACCTCATTCTCTATGGGAATAAGGCCAAAAATTACTGACATTATAGCGAAGATGTCGTTACAACCGAATTTGTTATAGAAGAATTCAATGATACTGTATATTGTAAACACCGAATAATGATTTTATCTCATGTTGAGCTTAATGCATTTATGTTCCAATAAAGCTAACACGCATCATGTTGTGTCAATGGTTACCTGGTGTGTAAGAAGCTGACATGCTTAGCGTATGGCTGAAATTTCAGATACTTGCTTTGCCATCTAGTTCCGTCGGACAGGTCACGATCATAATCGCGGCTTATAATTAATTGCGATTACAAATGCCACTGGAATCACGTATCATCGAATTCAGCTTGTCGAGCATTCTGTGTACATCAGGGGCGTTTGAATTGCATGGAGCGCAGGCAGCACCGACGTGTTTCCGACGTTATGAAGTGTGAATAGACAGCCACACCCCGACATGAAAACACGTTCTTTTCCGACGAACTGTCCAAAAATTGATTTGTTTGTAAGTTGAAACAGTGTTTTGTTTATAAGTTACTTATTTTTTTTAGCATAATCGATGAAAAATTCCATCACCAATCCGATTAAAGGAGAATTCCCCAACAACAGTTTACACCGAAAAGAAAATTCACCGATGGAAAAATCACCGACTGAAAAATCCCTGCTGGGAAAACTCACCGACAATGGTTAGTCATCAAAGTGATTGTAACCGTAACTGTTAGAGTGACACTGTTGTTTTCCATATCATTCTTGAGCACATACATCAAAATACCTTATGCCAAAATTTCATTCAGTTTCTGTGAATGGTATGATAGTTAGGGGCCCATATGTCGGGATAGTTTTTTTATAATCACCCCGTATATATATATATATTGGCAAGTGAGTGAGGGAGGTGAGTGATTCCGTATCATCAATCACTCACTCACCCATTCACCCACTTGCTCCCGGATGCCTGTTGAAACTCCTCGTGGATGAGGGCCATCGGTTGGGTGCGGTTCTTCCGAATTTCTCTGGACAGCAACCGTCTTTCTCTATCTCCCAGTTTCAATGCCAAAATTTCATTCAGTTTCTGTGAATGGTATGATAGTTAGGGGCCCATATGTCGGGATAGTTTTTTTATAATCACCCCGTATATATATATATATTGGCAAGTGAGTGAGGGAGGTGAGTGATTCCGTATCATCAATCACTCACTCACCCATTCACCCACTTGCTCCCGGATGCCTGTTGAAACTCCTCGTGGATGAGGGCCATCGGTTGGGTGCGGTTCTTCCGAATTTCTCTGGACAGCAACCGTCTTTCTCTATCTCCCAGTTTCGTTGGTCTGCCGACTCGGGGCAAATTCCGACAATCACAGCTCACCTTCCACTTCTTAATCACATAGGCCACTGTCGATTTTGGGTACTTCAGCTCGCTAGATATGTCCCTTAAGGATCGGTCATTTTTGTGATACCCGATAATTATACCTTTCTCGAAATCAGAGAGCTCCAAACTGCGCGGCATCTTGCATGCGACTAATGCCGATGTTGTTTCCTACACGATATATACCGGCGGAGGGCGTGACGTATCTCAGGACCGCAGATATCGTCATTTGCATAGGTGTCCAAATACTTATTGGTAGATAGTGTATATGTATATATATAAATATATATATATATATACAGGGTGATTATAAAAAAAACTATCACGACATATGGGCCCCCTAACTATCATACCATTCACAGAAACTGAATGAAATTTTGGCATAAGGTATTTTGAGGTATGCGCTCAAGAATGATATGGAAAACAAGTGTCACTCTAACAGTTACGGTTACAGTGAGAAAATTTCGAAAATATCAAATGGCAACACCAAGTTTTTTGTATTGGAATGCGATCTCCATACTGAAAAACACTAAATAGCGTTCGAACGGCAACTGTAGCATGAAAATCACCGGTGGTAGATAGGCTAAAAGTGAGGGCAACCAATAAGGACAGAGAAGCAGCATGAAATAAAGCATTTTATTGTGTTTCACAAATTTTCCACATGACCTTGTGGAGGACTAATCAGGCTGGGATCTCAGCCGAAGAAACGGTGTGACGAATAAAACGAACATTAATGCTCTGGTGCACGGCAAAGTCCTTTTTACTTTTTCCTTGCCTAGCTCCGGGAATTTTCGTGCTGCAGGTGCCAATCCAACGCTATTTAGTGTTTTTTAGTATGGAGATCGCATTCCAATACAAAAAACTTGGTGTTGCCATTTACTATTTTCAAAATTTTCTCACTGTTGCTGTCCAGAGAAATTCGGAAGAACCGCACCCAACCGATGGCCCTCATCCAACCGTCATGTTTCAATGAATACCATCCGTAAGGAAGCACATCTGATTGGTTTTCATGGTCGTGCTGCTGCCCATAAGCCTTTGATCACAAAGTCCAACCGCGTTGCTCGGTTAATGTGGTGCAAAGCACATCAAAATTGGACCGTCGATCAGTGGAAACGGGTTCTTTGGAGCGACGAATCAAGGTTCACCCTCTACCGTTCGGATGGCAGGGTCTGGGTCTGGCGTCTGCCTGGAGAATGTCTCCTGCCAGAATGCATTGCGCCAACAGTCAAGTTCGGCGGAGGTGGAATTATGGTCTGGGGGGGGGGGGGTGTTTCTCCTGGTATGGACTGGGACCCTTGCTCCCCATTCATGGTAAGCTCAACGCCGATGCACTATTTTGGATGACAATGTGCTTCCTACGTTGTGGCAGTTTTACGGGGTGGACCCCTGTTACTTCCAGGACGACAATGCCAGCTGTCATACTGCGAGGTTAACCAAGGCTTGGTATGGTGCCAATGGGGTTCATCGAATGGACTGGCCTGCCCAGAGCCCAGACCTGAACCCTATCGAGAACCTCTGGGACGAGTTGGATCGCCGAATTAAGGGGTGCCCTACCCGTCCAAAATCGGTGAAGGAACTGACATGTCTTCTCCAAGGAAAATACCACTAGCCGTCACACAAGGACTTGTGGAAAGTATGCCCCGGAGAGTTCACGCTGTAACTGCCTCTCGTGGAGGCTCTACCAACTATTGATTTTGAATAAAGTTAGTTTTTCTTTTCTATCACAGGTGTCCAAATACTTATTGGTAGATAGTGTATACATATATACACGTACATATATATATATATATATATAGACACTCACTCATATTTGATCACCTGTTATTCACTAACTTCCTCACTTACTTGATCAATCATGTACCCATTTGCTTACACACTCATCGCTCATACCCTCACTAATTATGCCACTTAGTCGATGAATTGCTTGTCGATACATTTTCAAGCGATGAGTTTTCCGCATACACCTTAGTCCAGTCTAACATTTGGACACCCACGATTAAAGTGATCATGTGTACAGGTGTGTAGAAATTATGGTTCTAGAAGGCAAATCGCGTACTGTACACCATACTGTACATATTAGGTGATGAGCTCAGCATTTATTGAATAACAATACAGAAAATTAGTTTAAAAAATCGCTTACAATACAGATTCGACAGACTCGACAAATACAGTACAATACAGATTCTATCGCTATTCCATTGGTAACATGTTTTTTTCCCCGCAAGTTCTTGACCTGAAACACTATATGAAAGGACACTATTCCTCAATGAACACTGTTCTTTGTAAGAAGTCATGTTCTGGTTTGGCGATGATGGTGGTGCGATAAATCGCAAGAAAATGCAATAGCATATTTCAGAAACTAGTTTGAAGACACATACAGTATTACGGATAGCTGTTACATAATAGTATAGCGTAACAATTCCTCAAAGAACAATGTTCTTTTGAAAAAAAAAAATTTTTTTTTTTTTTTTTTTTTTTTTTTTTATGTACTTAATGGTTAATATATATTAACAGTAATTATATATAGATAAAGCAAAAATAACACTTTAGTGTTACTGAAAAGAATCACTGCTAAATATATCGTTCGAGAAACATTTGCGATAACCGCAGCATGTTTCTGTGCTTGTGAAAGAGATTCCGCGACGTTTTCGCAAATTTCGGTGATATTGTGTATGGTCTGTAATTTCCGGAGGATGAAAAGTCCATTCTCTTGAAGTGTGGACTTGATGAGAGGGGCCAATGGAAAGAAAAGTTAGGAAAACTATTTTCTAGGCCTAGTCTATCGCAACTACTGGAAATTTACGCCATTTTTCTTTTCAGAAATAAGTGAGTTGCTCTGGAAGGGTGCGTATCTAGTATTGTGTGAAACTTGTGACGCTGCTATCTACATTTAAAATCAAAGCATTATTTATATATTTTCATAACTTATAAATTATATTATGATTATTATGACTACAATTATCATAATTAATAAAAATTATGCAAATATTCATCTCACATATTTATAAAACGAAACATTCATTTTCGAGAATAAAATTTGAATCCACGGCAATTTGCAGTAGAGCTTGATTTTCAGCCATTGGCAATTTTTCAGTGATAAGTGGCAATTTCCCCCCTGTACAGCTATTTTTGTTTTGGCGATAGTGTGTGTCATCTCGTGCTTTCCCGTGGAAATCCCAATTATCCATATTTTTCTCGAAGAAACGGGATCAGCCTGGCACAGGCTGCCTGGATTTTTTTTGAGGAAGGGGGATGAAATTTATATGTATTTATATGTATATGTATTTCAAACTTTACGAATATCATAACCCAAATAACGTAAAAATCAGAATGATAATAATTCCTAGCACATTATTTTGGAAACGTCATCATATAACAAAGTCATTCAGATCCCATATTCTTCAATTCTGTAATAGAAAAATAATCTGTGAACTCCTTAAAGCTAATTGGTATAATATAAAAGCAAGGATTTTTCCAATTATTCGACGTAATAGTAATTATACTCCAATTTAAAACTTCCACACACTCTCACTTTTCATCCATTTTCCCTCTTTAAATAAATCAGCTTTTTTTCGGAGCGAGAATAATATTATAATAGACGTTGGATTTTCGCAAATATCTACAGAAAGTTCCGAATGGACAGAAGAATGAAAAATCTCCCCTCTCGCACTTGTTTTATCTCTGATTATCTTAGTTTCTTGACATTTGTACCTATAGAGCCTCGGGGAAAGTTTAATTTCGATAGTCAAGGGCCATTGAATACTTTTCGGGAAATTCAACGGGATTTTTCAAGAGAAGACCAAATCTCAAACTTTACGAATATCACTTCTCGATCAAAACGTCAAAACCACAACGATAATCATTTTTAGCACGTTATTTCAGAAACGTAAACGTTACAAAGTTACATCACTATTTTCTCATATTCCTAATTTTCACTTCTCTAATAAAAAAAAGAATAAGATATGCGTTTATAATTCCCTTAGCTTTAATTGGAACATTACGAAAGCAAGCTTTATCTTGAATATCCACGACGTGATCGTAATTATGCTCCAATTAAAAGCTTCTACACACGGCGGGGGAGGGGGGAGGGTGTTATTCACTCAGTCCTCACGCATTCTATCTTTACCTAAATCAGCTTTTTTGAAGAGAGAGAGAGAGAGAGAGAGAGAGAAGAATATTATCCTAGACGTTGATCGGTTGAAGTCTAGAGAAATTTCCAAATGGCCAGAAGAATGGAAAGTGATCTATCTTGTGTTTTTATCTCTTAGGAGAATATTCACCCACCCTGGAGGATGAAAGAGTGAGATTTCAGTGGGAGGAAATGAATATAGCCGTTGGGTTCATTAGCTCTTTAGATCGAGATAGTATTCAGCGCTTCCGACGTAAAATACGCCTTAACTTTCGAAACATGGCAGGAAGGGGGAGTAAAGCATTGAATTTTTGAGTGTCACTAAAAAGTGTGTTGGTCAGGAAAAACTTAATACCCCAAAAACTATGGATGGTGCAGGAATAAATGATATGTCATTCGAAAGAACATTAAATAAATCATATAGTAAACACTCATTTGCATTCAGCTGATGTTCTCAACTACTGCAATAGCGCTGTCAACTTGAGGCATTAAAATTAACGATCCACGTGACTAAAAATTATTGTAGCTATCATGATACCAATGAAAATTTCTCCAACTCCTGATTCCGTGGAACCCCTAAAAGGCCCTTGCGGAATTCTAGGGTTCCACAGTTCACAAATTAGAAATCTATACTATACAGAGCCTTCTGGAGCCCTGTGAGATATAATATAATAACCATAGCGATTACCAAAGATCAATATCTTCAATTACCATGAATATTTTCAGATATTTCAACGGAAATTTTCCTTAAAACCATAAAAACTTAAAACTTACGAATATCACATCTCAATAAAAACGTCAAAACCACAAATGGCCATAATTTCTATTACGTTTTTTTGGATCATTATTTCGTTCTGAGAATCTGAGGAATTATTTGAGCTCTATTAATTAATATCAGATTCCTCTCTATTCTCTAATAAAACAAATAAAATATCCATCCATAAAATTTTTGGTGCTGATTGGTACAGCATAAAAGCAAAGCTTTTCTGGAATATCCCCACTACGCGATGGCGTAATTATACTCCAGTTAAAAACCTTCAGAAAAGAGGGTTCGTTCACTCAGTCATCATGCATCCCATCTTTACCTAAATCAGCTTTTTTTGGAGAGAAAGAAGAATATGTATTGCTGACGTTCATTGGTAGAAATCTAGAGGTATTTCCAAATAGACGAAACCATCTCTCTCTCTCTCTTGTGTTTTTATCTCTTGGGGGTAATGTTAACCCACCCTTGGAGGATGGAAAGTGTGAGATTTCAGTGGGAGAAAAGAAATATTTTGCCATCGGGTTCATTATCTCCTGAGATAGAGACAATATTCGGTGCTTTTGACGTAAAATACGCCAAACTTTGGAAACGGTGAGGGATGGGAAGGTGGTGGTAACGTGCAGAATTTTTGAGTGTCACTAAAAAGTACGAATGTTTTTAACAACTGGCTGTTGCGAAGATATATTTTGGAAAAAGAGAAAACTCAACTGCCCCTGCGGGGAATCGAACCCACGTCTTTTCACCTTCCGGGTGAACGCCCTAGACCACTAGACTACAGAGGCACCGAATCTCTCAATCTTTCCTTGGAGCTCGTGTACACTGAAAGGGACCGTACATGGACGGCCGGACCAGACCAGGTCAAGCTCACAACAGCTGACGCTGCCACCAGATGGCGACTTATACAAGCTGAGAGTGACGTCATCCTTGTATCACTAAAAAGTGTTTGTCGATCAGAAAAAACTTCATACCTCAAAATCTAAAAAATAATGAAGAAAAGAATAATGTCTCATTCAAAAGAACATTAAGCAAAGCGTGTAATAAACATTCATTGACCTTGAACTGACCTTTCAATAGGCATGCCAACGAGAGGCACTAAAATTGAGGATCTGCGTGACTATAGATTAGTGTAGGATCATGATATCAATGCAAATTTTTCCAGCTCTTGATTCCCCGGAACCCCTGAATGGCTATTCTGGGCAGTCGGATTGCACAGAACAACATTTGGAAACCTACGCTGTAGAGACCTTTCTAGAGTCCGCTGAGAGAGAAAAGTTCCTTATAACCAAGCAACAATTTCTCCAATTATCATGAGTATTTTCACATTATTCAGACGGAACTTTTCGTTAAACCAAAAGACGCATACCTTACCTTACGAATATCACATCTTGATAAAAACATCAAAACCGCAAGTGATCATGATTTCTAGCACGTTTTTCAGAAATGAAATAACGTATGGAGAATCCGAGGAGTAATTTGAGAGAATTCTATAACAATCCCACGGATTCATAAATCTTCCAATAAGATAAATGAAATACCCATCTATAAATTCCTTAGCGCTAATTGGTACAATATAAAACCCAATGCTTTTCTCAAATATCCACGACGTGATCGCAATTATACTCCAATTAGAAACTTCCGCACAAAGGGGTCTGTTCACTCAGTCCTCACGCATTCCATCTTTACCTAAATCATCTTTTTTGGGAGAGAAAGAGAGAGAGAGAAGAAAGAATATTATTCCTAGACGTTGATTGGTAGAAGAAATTCCCAAATAGGGACAGAGGAATAGAAAGTCATCTCTCTCTTCTGTTTTTATCTCTTAGGAGAATATTCATCCACCCTGGAGGATGAAGGAGTGAGATTTCAGTGGGAGAAAATGAATATTTTGCCGTCGGGTTCATTATCTCCTGAGATCAAGATAATATTCAGCGCTTTTCCCTCCTTTTTCCCTTCTTTTTTAGAATTTTTGCTTATTTATTTTAAGGAATTCCCGTCATTTATTTTAGTTAAGAGGGGGAGAGAGAGTGTGAGGGGAAGAGTTTATAATTTTTGTTTTATTTTTATATTTTTCTTCGCCTTTTCTCTCCTGCTAATATGTCCCGTGTTTCGTAATGAATTGTTTATAATTCCTGTCTGCTAGGCGATTTGTCTAAGGCTAATTTTTCTTAGGCTAAGTAAGGAGAAGGGGGAGATGATAATCAAGGGATGGGAAAAATCTTTTCTTAATTTTTGCTTCATTTTTCTTTTAAAAGCATCTCTTCTTCCCACTCTCCCTTCCTCAATTTTCTTTTATTCTTTTTTGGTTTTAGCTGCCTCATTAGTGAGATGAGCTGTTATGATGACGGCGATGATGTTTTCATCAAGTTTTTAAATCAATAAATTTTTATTTTCAGGGAATTTTATAATTTGGTTTTATGTTGATAATTTGGAATTTTTGTTGTAGGTAATGATCTAGAGGTGTTCTTAAGCATGTGTTAAAGGATGCTCTAATTTTTATTTGTTCGTTCATCATGTGAGAATAAGGAATATTCGAATTTATGATGTGAACACTCTCACAATGGACATTCGTGTGTTCGGCGTGTGCTGCTAAATGAATGTCCAATATGTGAATGTTCACATCTCAAATTGGGTATTCATTTATCCTCTTATTACGAACAAGCAAATAAATGGATGTTCACTTTGTTTCTCACGTGAGGACAAATGAATTTTCACATCACAAATTGGACATTCATTCATCCTCAAATGACGAAAATTTGTTCGTCATGTGAGAATAAATAAATACCTAATTGACGTGTGTACTTATAATATTGTTCATGATCTTGTTGGTTTGAAACGCATTGTTTAGGAAACACTGTAAATAAATTAAACATCGCAAAAATAATTTTTGAAGCCCAGGAACAGTTGTTGCTGAACAGTTTCCACCATTAGCATGCATGCGCGCCACTAGAGGCGTGTGGCAGGTGCATAGGCGGAGACGAACATAAAATGCTTGAGGGGGGTATGATAATAAAATCTTGGGGGCATTATGATGATATCACCCCCCTCCCCAATGCTCACTGTATCTCCACGCATGGGCGGGTATGCGTATTTCTAGTAATGATTAGGAGGCTTGCATACCCGTAGACTGGGCCGATCCTAGAAATTCTGCCACCGGAAGCGAATATCTTAAGGCAGCCCTTAAGATATGACTATCTGAAAAGAATTTTCTTTCTTCACCTCTATTATCTTGATGCAGTGATTCCCAAAGTGTTGGTCACGACCCCCTTGGGAGGGAGGGGTAACGTTAATGATTTAAGATGTCACGAGAGAATTTCCCAAATAAAAATGTCTTGATGAGAGTAAATACATCAAATTAATTTCATAACTCTTCTTTGAAGGGGGAAGGGGTCCTATAACGTGTGAACCTGTTTACATTTTTCCCTAAAGGTTTTGGAAAAATGACTGCTCTTCTCTCTTAAAGGAGCTATTTAGCCCACATATATAATGTAACGCATTAAAATTCTATGTGATATTTACTAAAAATAATTTTAAGAAAAATCTTATTCAATCAAGTATCACAAATGCACTTTTGCTCAATTTTGTGAGAAAACGTGAAAATTAACAAATTAATATTTATTCTGAATCCAAAAACAATTTTTTTTTAAAATTGAAAATCAAAGAATTCAAAGAATTTTGAAACCGTAATTCTTCGCGTTATGTGTGTTGCGTAGCATAAAGATAATTTTTTCCAACATTTTTATTCATACGTTGCTGCGAAATTTTCTAGAGAAATAACAGCCCCGAGTTCATACGTTTGTGACTAGAGGCGTGCGCAGGAGAAAAAAACATAGGGCGCGCCTGTGCCCGCCGCAAGATAATCAAAAATTTAAAATATTTTCAAATATTTTAGTAAAAAAAATTCCTTTATATACTGTATGTTATCTTCATCCATCTCTATTAATTTAAAATGCTGTTTCGGAGGTTAGTAGCTCAAAATTTCTCTGGGAGAGATTCCTTGTGCTCCCCCAAACTCAATGTACCCTACTCCTCCTAAACGTCGATCTTGCGTACACCAATGCTCGTGACCAGGGTGCAGGGTATTGTAATGTGCTAAGTCTTTTTTCTCAGGGTCCAACTTGGTTGACGAAAAATTCTGCCACAAGTCATTGCACCGCCTAGTCATAGGTTGGCGCATCCTAACCTTGATCTAATAAAAAACAACTCCAATCCAAAATGCAAAGGTGCACATGCTCCTTCGAATTGTTGACAGAACATATCACAGCAAATCCATCGGGAAAAAATGATTGTTTTTGGTGAAATGCTGTTGTGCACTTTCTGAAAATACCCTCTAGCACCTTTGCTATTGCGATTCGACAGATGACTATCAAAAATCCATATTTTTTTAGCTGTCTTATATCACCTCTTAAAGTTCGTCCAGAGAATTTAGAATCACCCTCTATTGCATGTGAGAAACATCAATGATTTGGAACTTCTTGCGCCGCCTATCGAATAAAACTATTAAAATTCTTCGATTAAAATCAGTGAACGGATTTCGATTAATGTACTGCATGAAAAAAAGCAACACGATACGATATTAATTAATATATCTAAATAACAATATTAAAGTAATTATCAAGTTTTCCATTCCTTTTAACAGTTGTTATATGTGTATGGTAAAATATTATCACTAAAATACTCGTAAGTATAAAAAGATTGACAAAATATGACATGAATGTCGCTCTCCACTTGTTAATACAAGATATACGGAAGACTGGATGTTGTGAAGATATTTATTATCGCAATCGAGGGACCCGGGTTCGACTCCCGGTGGAGGCAGAGATGAGTTTTTTCCTTCCTTAAAAAATAAACATCTGAAATAATAAATATCTTCACAACATCCAGTCTTCCGTATATCTTGGATTGACAAAATGTAGAACTCAGAAAAATTGACGACGAACTGTATTGAAAATGCAGTAGTTGATGTGACTGAACAAATTAAAACAGCTATTCAAGCCTCTACCAGGAAGATTAAGAGATTCACCCACTTCATTGAGGAGGCCACGGCATCCGATGGCTCACTTTGGAAGGCGTGGAAAATCTGTAAACGAAAATGTCCAGCGGTGGACAAAATTACAAACGAACAAGGTCAACTGTTGTATACAAATGAAGAGATTGTTGAAACGTTTGCTGATAACTATGAAAAGCAATTCATGCCAAACAGTCTGCAATCTCGAAGTATTGCTTCAGCTCATCATGGAAAAGTTCAAGAATTCCTGGATAGAGTTCGCTCGGATGCCTTGCGCGGAATGGGTGCTGCCGGTTTGACCAATGTTGACGAAATCAGGGGCATGATTAACAAACTCAAAACTAAAAAAGCTTCTGGTCATGATGAAATTTCAAATCTCGCTTTTAAAAATCTTCCTCTTTCTATCCTCAAATCATTCACTAATATATTTAATAGCATGCTTCAGACAAGCTATTTTCCTAATGTCTGGAAACTTTCTATTGTCAAACCTCTTCATAAATCTGGAACTGACCCACTTTTCTCTCAAAACTTCAGACCTATCAGCTTACTCAGTAACATTTCTAAAGTCTTTGAACGTATCTATATTTCACATCTTGACGCTTTCCTGTCCTTCAACAGCATTCTTCGAAGTGAGCAGCACGGATTCAGGCGGGGGCATTCTTGCGTTACTCAGCTGCACAGAGTTACCGAGTTTGTGATGACTGCGTTCAACTACAAGGAACATGTCTGTGCTCTCTGTCTGGATATATGTAAGGCCTTCGACAAAACGAATCACACGACCTTATTATCCAAACTAATTGACCTGGGTTTGCCTGACTATTTCATCACCTTTTTAAACAGTTACCTTTCCAATCGAAGATTCCAAGTCAAAAATGGCAACTGTCTCTCAACTGTTAGACCAATGAGAGCGTCTGTCCCGCAGGGTTCTTGTTTGGGACCACTGCTCTTTGCGCTATACATCAATGACTTCCCAGCTCCTCAGCGCGGAATGCTTGGTCTATTTGCTGACGATGCCATCCTGTTGACCAATCACAAAAAAGGGAAAAAATGTATTGAAAATTTACAAGAATCAACTGAAGACGTTGAGGACTGGTGCCAAGACAACGATATAAAGTTGAATCATCAAAAATGCCAATATATTCTCTTCACAAGACGGTACAAGTTTCCAAGAACTCCCATATGCATCGGCAATACGGTGTTGACAAGAAAACTCCAAGTCAAATATCTAGGTTGTATACTAGATAAGTCGCTCTCATTTTCTCCTCAGGTGATGTACGTAAGAAATAAGGACTCGCAAACAGTTGGGATGCTATCCAGAATCACATTCCCACAGGTCAGGCTAACGTTGAGGAATAAAGTAATTCTTTTTAAAACTATTATTCGTCCTATTCTGACATATGCTGCCCCAGTGGGGGCTCATGCCAGTCTTGCAAATATGAAACGCTTACAGACACAGCAGAACATCATGCTTCGTCAGTTTACCAGAGCCCCCTGGTATGTGAGAGGAAAAAACATCCGTAAAGATCTTGACTTACCACTAATCTTGGACTATATCAAGGAGCTTGCAAATGCTCATTTTGACAGGCTACGATCTTCTGAACACCCGCATCTTAGAGAAATTGTCTGTTATGACCCTAGAATACCCACAGTACACTCTAGGCCAATGGACTTGCTGAGCGTGGATTGGGTGACGAATTGATGTAATTTTCAGAACATTTTCACGATTTTGATTTTTTTTTTCCAAACAATTTATCAATTTAATATCAGTTTTGTTTGATATTGCGGATGCTGTGATCGCAATTCAGAGGCATTTATATGTTGTTGTTTTTTTCGCAATTAATAATTTTTCTCATTTATTCATAATTTGCGCTTGCATAAAATGGTGCATTGGGTTCGTGTCGTGTTGAAACTGATGTTATTACAATACAGAGATGGTATGTGTCATGTCTTCATTATAACTTTTTCTTTGACGTTCTTGATTATGGTTATATGACTGATGACGGTTCAACAGTACCTCAAACATCTCTGGTTAGTGTCTCTCGATTATGTAAATATTTATAATGTTGGGGTTTTTGGGTAGCATATCATCAGCTACTTCCCTTAAGACATTTCCCCCTTGTTCTTCGATTGTGTTGTGTTTTATCTCGATGAGCATTCATTTCGCGAAGATTTGTAAACAATACTCTCCTGGCTCATTCATTCTATACACACACACATACACTACATACCTTACATACATGCACAAACTTGTCTTTTTCCTTCTCATACCACTCCTGGTGATCTGTAAGTCGCCAGACAGCCTGCAAAGGCCGGGCAGTGACGGAAACGTTCAATTCTGGTCTGGTCTGGTAAAGGATTGACAATCTTCATCGATAACTTTCTTGCCCCCCCCCCCCCCCCTCAAATGGGCATATTGGGACTCTTTGCTGCTGATGCAATTAATATCACCAAAAACAGGCGCCGCCCCAGTATGGCTCATGCTTCAAAAACCAACATGCAGCGTCTGCAAAGTGAACAGAATAAAATACTGAGAACTCTTGAGCGCGCCCCAAAGTACATCAGGGGGGGGCGGCCGACATTCGAAATGATCTGAATATTCCAACCATCCTCAGCTACATCCAACAAATCTCAGAGGATCACTTTGAAAGGATGAGGAACTCAGAATACGAGAATCTGAGAGAGCTGGTCGATTACAACCCACATCGAAGACTAAAATTTCTCAGGCCTCAAAACGTGCTGCACGTGCCATGATCGGTGCGTTAGGGTCTGAATTACTGAGCTGTATAATCTTTATCTGTCTATCATAATATTTTTGTACTTTTATTTTGCTATCGAAATTATCGATCAACTCTATTGTATAGAGTAACAGTGTGGTTAAATGCACATGACTGATCTTGCACTGCACCAATTTGTATAATTTTGGCTTACACACTTGTTTTTCTATTACTTCTTTTGTATGTTAGATTTATTTTTTATTATTATTTTCTCATTAGTGCATTATGTAGCATTTTGGTGAATTGTACATAAGGCCGGTATTACACTAAAAAAGTTTGATAAAATCCCTTTGTACTCGAAAAATCCAACCAATAAGATTATCGGTTGCATTTGCTCGAATGTAACCTATAAACTTTATTGGTTGGATTTTTCGAGTTTTATAAAAGGGATTTTATCAAACTTTTATAGTGTAATACCGGCCTAAGTGACTTCATTTTGGTGTCCATTATAATACTTGTATATTTATCGCATAATATATATATTTTTTACTACTATTGATTTTGCTGATCAACTCTATTGCATAGAGTAATATTTTGATGAAGTTTGGCTGATCTTTGTGTATTTTACTATTCTGATGGTAGCATTTATCGGACTGTACGTGTTTGTGTTTTTTCTTCTTCTATTAACTTACAACCACTTCACATCTACACAAACACGCACAAACTTGTCTATAACCCCCTTCATAGCTAGCAAGAGCAGTCTGTAGGTCGCCAGGCAGCCCCTTTGGGCTGAGCAGCGACGAGAAAAATTTAATTCTGTCTGTCTGTTATTAATTTCAGAGGATTGTCATCGTTAGGTAGAGGATTTTACACTTGTCAATTATTAGCTCAGATGATTGAACGCTTCTGTAATTGCATATGAAATGCGTTCTTGAATTTTGATACCTTTTCGGACTTCATTTAGCTCTGCAAATTCCAAATTTCTGTGATAAGTAAGCTACAGCTTATTGAATTCATATTTTCTGAAATTATTTCAGTCGATTCGATACATATATATATATATATATATATACTGACTCTCTGAGTCTTAACTCGCACAGTCTGTAAATTTTATTATCTTTTATTGACACACCTATTATACACATACAAACAATTTATTATTTTCATCCAGTTTGTACGGAGCAGCATAGAACAGGGAAGCTTATGGGAGTCTATAGACTTGGTACGAGAAAATGCATCTATCTCAGTCAGTGATCCTAGTCTTCTCGTGACTGTAATGGAAAAAATATATATACAAAAGTGAAAGATGTCTACGGTTTGCGAGTTTTACTAATGTTACTATACCATTTACAAAATACAACTGTTATAATTTTGAGGCATACTTGATATAATTTAACTAATATTATTACCTATAAAATATCAGCTAATATCATATCATATCATTTTTTTTTCATACGGCACATTAATCAAAATACCATCGCTAGTTTTTATCGAAGAATTGTAACAGTTTCATTTGATAGGTAGCGTAAGGGCTTCTAGTCAATTATGTTTTTCTCACATGCCATACTGTACTGTATAACTGTTTTCAATATTTTCTAGAAGGCATATTTTTGCTGATGAAAGTATATTTTTACCCATTTATCAGTTATGGACAAAAATGCTTCAGAAAGGAACATTTTTTTCATGGTGGATAAGTGTACAAGATATAGACGTTTAGAGTCTGAGAATTATTGAGAATGCTCTGTGTTGACGGATTTTTTAATGCGCGGAAAAAATTTCTCATCATGGTTCCCCCCTTCATCCGGAAATTAGCCCCGACGCTGAGGATAATCGCCACCATCGTTATCCCAGTTGCTCGTGATAGCTCAACGATTATCGCACTCACACACACAACTTTGTTTCATTGGGTTACAACGTACCTTCTGATGAGGAAAAAAGGGGTTGAGGAAACGGGACTAAATTTATTCCACTGGCGTTTGGACGCAATATTACTTCCCTGATCGTAAAGGGATAGATGCTTTGAGGATAAATGCTTGATTTCATACTCAGGAGATATTCACCGATAATTCAGATGAACACCCCATGATTCAGTGATTAGCATCATGATTATTTGCGTTAAATCCATATGCAATAGATCTTGTAAAGGTGCTTTTTCCCTAGCGATGGTTACAATCAAAGCTCTTGATTCTTGAATATGCCTCCTTGGGCTTACAGGGCTCCAAACGCGTGCGTCTCAATCATGAATTTAACGGGGCAGGGCAAGGAGACCCGTGGTTCCACATCCTGCAGGAGGGCCTTACGCTGAGATTTTTGGTAAGCCTCCAAGTCAGGCTCTTCGATCGAGAGAGAGAGAAAAGAGAATCACATCTGATGAAAAGCATTTCGGGTCCCCAGACAGGAGCCCTGCTGGACACTTTTTCTTCTTGGGGGGCCATGCAGGGATCTCAGTTGAATAGGAACTTCCAGGATAAGACCTTGCATAATGATTTATGACAATAAATATGTAAACTAAGATATGCCGCGTAGGCTCTCTTTAATTTTGCCTTGGGGTTATGATGTTGTTGGGACGGCAGTGGAGACACACTTTTTTTGAATAAATATTCAAAAATCTATTTGATTTCTGTAGAACAGCCTCATTATCATCAAAGGTTCCAGAGAAACTTTACGTTGAAAATCCCCTGATATATAAAAGAGATATTTGATCATTTTGTCCCACCACGGTTATTTTCTGCGCATGAGGGCTAATTAAACCGGAACCTACAATTTATTCCGAACGGTAATATGGGCAGTCAGATCATTATGGAGACAAACAGCACCACACTAAAGATTCTTCTAGCATGGTGTTGTCTTCTTCTTAACCGAACATGCACCTCGTTCACATTCCTCTACGGAATATAATTTTTTTTTTGGCTGTGGCTGTCGGAAGATAAACAAGGAATCCAAACTTGTGCTGAGAGATTCCTTAACTAAAAAGTGAAGGATCCCTTTTTTTCAGAAACTATCTTCTCTAAAAAATAGGTGACACTTTTTGGAAGTACAAGAAATGAGGTGTAATGAGATGAATTGAGCATTGAATAGCAGAGTTGAATTTTAACACTGAAAAGTATTGTATTTACGTGCGCTTATCCACTCGATCTTTCCCTTGAAATTTATTTCGGTATGTAAAAATTTTCAAGAGTGAAAGCACCGTCTTAATAAATATGTACATAAAAAATGCCGCCCCTGTAATTATGCCGCCTTAGATGACCACCTAGTTATCTCATGCCTGGTGCCCTGCACTCTTAGACATGCAGACACGGTGTGCATAGCTCTTGAAAAGCGTAAGCGGCTTCTGTATTTTCAGAAATGAAGGGGAAGGCTTACTTTTACCCCTAAATATGCTTACGGGTGGTGCGTATCTGTTGAAATGCTGGGAGCCTTGGTATTTATAGAAATGTGTAGGTGGCTTGTGTAGTTTTGATAATGCGTACGGGAGGTTTGTGTATTTTTACAAATGCTGGGAAGGATTGTTCAACCCTAAACATGCGTATGGAGTGTGCATACTCAATAAAATGTGTAGGAGGCTTGGCGTTTCTAGAAACATGTAGAAGACTTTGTATTTCTAGAAACATGTAGAAGACTTTGCATTTCTAGAAACATGTAGAAGACTTTGTATTTCTAGAAACATGTAAAAGACTTTGCATTTCTAGAAACATGTAGAAGACTTTGTATTTCTAGAACCCTAAACATGCGTATGGAGTGTGCATACTCAATAAAATGTGTAGGAGGCTTGGCATTTCTAGAAACATGTAGAAGACTTTGTATTTCTAGAAACATGTAGAAGACTTTGCATTTCTAGAAATATGTAGAAGACTTTGCATTTCTAGAAACATGTAGAAGACTCTGGATTTTTTTATTTCGGCCAAAGAGAATGTTGTGCAAAGGATGGAAAGTGCGATTCACGAGTACGGTGGTTACATTACAGGTGGCCGATGTCGCCGCCGACAAAGTGAATACAAATATAAAGAAGTGACGAATAAAACGTGGCTTCCTACATTTCGTCTTGCGCTTATTCGTTTCTCAGTTCTTTGTAACTTCTTTTCACACTGCACAGCATCATATTTTAACCACACGGCGACATTTGAAACTAATTTTTTTTTTCGCGGAATCCTTATTTCGGGACACTGGAACTAAGTTTCATACGGCTCTGAGTAATATCGCTTTATAAGATCGATTGCGGACTCCAGGGCTAGGGCCTTGATAGAGTAAATCATTTGAGAACCATGGAAATGATTTTAATCACAACGATAGAGATTTAATCCATCGACTCTCACATCCTGATGAAAGATTTGGGAGAAAGAACAGGAAGCATATCTTGTGTAAATACGTGATACAAAACATTGCGGGATGTATACCGACATTTTCAATATTAGTGTGCATTTCTTTCCTCGAGGGATATACACAAGTAGACAAAAGACTTCTCACTCATCTGTTGACAACACAAAACCATGCGGATTGACATCACGTAATTATTCAATTAAGATCCGTATCGTATAATGACATTATCTTTAATTAATACGTCAACGATAACGTGAACATTTCGTTCGTGTTTACGAGTCTTCATTTTGTTTTAGGTTCCCAATTTATCTCATAAACGACCGATACTCTTATAAATTTGTTTCCTGTACGGAATTGAATGTCATTTGTTGATGTCGTTTAATTCAACAGGTAATTAATTACGATTATTACGATTCTGGTGATGGGTCTATTCACCCTGGACTCGTGATGTGACACATTTTATCTTGGTATCTATCAGGATTCAATATAAGGTTCGTTTTCAATGTGATACTCGTAATCTATGAACATAAAACTTTGATGATTAATTATTTTCATGATGAACACAAAAGGAGTAATAAAATGCAATTAAAAAATATCGTGATAACAATGTGGAAAAAATATCAGTGCATGTTAAGATTAATGGAGGTATCTATTTTCACACCGAGAGCAAAAATTATATACGTAAGTGATCCTTTTGTATTAAACTATGAAAAGAATTAATCATCGACGAGATCTGCGTTATCATGATACTACCCACCATGATGAATCTAGAACAACGATGAGGTTTTTATTATCATAATTCTCTAAAACTTCGTAATCAAAGAAAAATATCAGCATTCATTATTCTCGCTTGAAACTATAGCCTCGAAAAATAATGAGGAAAAATAAATACGGAAATTCGTGAAAGTTCTCAATGACATGTAATTAAATCCCCTCTTTTAATAACGATAATTCTCTCGGAAAATGATGTTACGTTACCTTCCGGAAAAATGAGGGGAAAAAAAAAACCAACTCTAATAATTACTCAAAGCAGATTATTATCATTATTATTATGAAATGCTTTTAGCAGTGATTTTGCGTCAACTAATAATTATTGCTTACCAAGATAAATCTGGAGAAATTATTTTATTTTCCAGTTTTTCCTTGAAAACCATCTATATTTCTCTATCGTATATATATATATAATCTCCTATTTTTCTCCTTTTTTGAGGTTAAAGCTTTGGAGGGGAAAAACAAAAATTAGCTGACTGAGCTTTTTGAAGTCAAGTGAAACAGCAACTGACCATCGGTCGCAGTTCATTTTTTGTTTTGGTTTTTTTTGTGATGAAAGCTCGGATCAAATGATGTCAATGATGTCACTGAGAAGGAACGGGAATTTACGGTGAGTGGATTAGATGTATATAACTTTTCCGTTTCTTTTCCATTTGAAGTATCATAACATACTGCCTTATGAATGAATAAAATCGATTTTCGCGGACTTTTTGAACTGAAGTTAAATCTCAATATAACGATATTCTCCGGAATAAGAAAAAATATCGTTCTAGAGGGATTATCCTTACATCAAGGTAACATTTTCATCACGTGCCATCAAATCAGTGCAAGTTGTTGACACTTTTTCTAAATCTGGGTTGCTAGTACTATTAGAAAATGCGCTTCAAAGTTAGTTGAAACCTCGACAACCCGACATTCCCTAAAGTATTGATGAGCATGTCGACTTGAGCAGATGTCAAGTCAGCGAAGTTTCATTTGATCTCTCCCTCCCAATTTTTTTAACTTAATATATGCCTCTTATCGCTTATATATATACAGGGTGTCCTGTAAGTGCCAGCACGGCCTTTATCTCATCACCGGTCCATCGCAGAGGTATGATTCCGATTTAAAAAACGCTCAACAGGCATTCAAAAATTACACTGCACCAGATTTGATAGTGAAAATACCGTGTATAACAAAGTAAAAAATTAAAATTTTTACACGGCCTCCTTATGCTTCAACTTCCAATTAGAAAGTTGTTTCTCTGTCTCTCCCTATCCCAATGAAAATAATTCCATGTTTCTAAGTGAAAGAGTCATCAACTTTCATACTTTTAATACAACGAACCATATAAGTCAAAAGAAAATAACAAAACAAAAAATTAAGAAGTTTTGGTCTAAAATGTAGCAAAGGCAAATAACAGAATTAAAAATCCCCGCCTGACAAACGACAAACAAATTAATTTTTCTTTTGTTCCCACATGTCGAGCACGTTACATGACTATTGGAAAAAAATATTTAAAATATTTTTATCTATTTGTATAAGATGAATAGCCAAAAATATTTCCTATGGAACGAAAAATTTTAGGAAAAATTGAACTGATTCTGAAAAAGGAAAAAAACTGAAATGACAGCAGTTGATAACGAGGAAAAATTTCTTATTTTGTTTCAGTGAGAAAAAGATGATGTTTGATATTGAAAAAC
Organism: Pholcus phalangioides; assembly: GCF_987345545.1. NCBI lineage: Eukaryota > Metazoa > Arthropoda > Arachnida > Araneae > Pholcidae > Pholcus > Pholcus phalangioides. The sequence goes on from NW_028301606.1 coordinate 844,498, forward strand.
TAAAAATGTTTTTTGCACAAGTTTTTGCATTAGATTCAAAATATTAGGAAATATCTTAACGTGTGATCATCAAAACAGATCTTTAAAGCAAGAAGTGGAAAAAAAAGGAAATGTTGGTTTTTATCCAACACGATCTCAAAGTCAAGACTTCCATCGTAGAGACCATAGTTTTTCTGAACATTCATGTGTTTTGGTTCACTTGGTAAAGTCAGAAAAACTTATATGCTTTAAAAGAAAAAAAACAAAAGTAGAAAGAATTTGTGTGTGAGGATAAAGAAGAGCGACAATATCTTGGAGAGCATGCATATCCAAAGTACAAAAATTTTTATATATAAAGAATAAAAGCAAAAGATAGTTCAGTAAAACATGGTGAAAGATAGGCGAGTAATGAAGGAGTTTATATTTTAATAAAGTGGTGATTAGAAGTCGATATATAACTGATAAAAGAAAATTTAATAAGGCAAGAAATTAACAGACTGCCAATCAATTCACAAGACTGAGAACCAAGTAAATTGACTTGAATTAAATAAATTAATTCGGAAAAATGAACAAAAATGATCCCCAAGAGAAGAAAAAGGAGCAGTTGCTTGTGGTCCGTCAAAAAAACCACATAAAACATCACCAAAATTCAAAACTTTAATGAAAATCTGAAGAGAATAAAAACGATCTAATCTGAAATTTATTCAAATGCATATAAAGAAATTAAAAATTTATCTAAAGGAAGAAAAAACTATTAAATATCTACGACTGACAAACAATTTAATTCTTTATGTGCATCAACTAAGTTACATCACTATCTATTGGAAAATGAAAATCAATGAAGTATTTGATATCGATTTACATAAGACGAATATCCAAAATATTTTCTATAGAATGAAAAACTTTGAAGAAACATCGAACCGATGCTTAAAAATTTTTTAATGACAACAGTTCATAAGGAGGAAAAATGTCTTATTTTGTTTTAGCTGAAGAAAGATTATGAAGTATATTGTTAATAAACTTAAATATACTAGCATTAATCAATTAATATCATCAAAATACACAATAACATTAAGATTAATTAATGAACTCATTTTTTCATACGTGGTTTGAAGGTATTAGGAAATTTTTTAACGTATGCAGATCATGAAAAACGATCTTTCAAGAAGCTGCGGGAAAAAAAGAGATAGGTTTGTGCGAAACAGTCCATTGTAGAGACCATATTTACTCCCAAGATTTGTGCGTTTCGGTTCTCTTGGTAACTGAGCAAAAGTTTCATATATTAAAAAAAAGGAGACATGAAAGTAGGAGGAATTTGTTAGGATAAGAATATGTGTGAGCACCAACCATAAACGCAAAAACTTATTCAGTAAAACATGATGAGTGATAGGCTAACGACGTAAGAATTCAAACCGTAATAAAGTGCCGAATGAAAGCCAATGAAACTCAAAAGAAAATGAAATAACAACACAAGAAATTAGTGAATTGTCAATCAATTCACAAAACACAAAGAATTAAGTAAGCTGACTAGAATTTAATTAATTAATTTCGAAAAATGAGCCAAAATTATTAGAAAGGGGGAGGAAATGACGCAGTTTCTTATTATTCGTCTAAAAACCTCATGAAAAATCGGAAAAATTTATGGTGCAAAAATTAGGTTAGATAAAACAGTTCCAATATCTAAAATTCACCCAAATGCAGAAAAAAACCAATTAAAAAATCTACGACTAACAATTTATTTTTTGTGTACGCGCATGTCGACAAAGTTACATCGCTATCTATTAGAAAATGAAAATCAGTAAAATATTTGAATCGATTTCCATAAGACGTATGGCCAGAAATATATTCTATAGAATGAAAAACTTTTAAGAAACATCAAACTGACGCTGGAAAAAAAATTGAAATGACAGCAGTTGGTAACGAGAAAAATTTGTTATTTTGTTTTAGTTGGAAAAGAAGATGCTAAAGTTTGATATAAAAAAAATAAAAAAAATTTGAAAAAATATTTATTTCACGCGTGTAGTTTCTCAACGTGTGCAGCTCATAAAAAACAAAAACAGCTTAAAAGTAAGAAGCGGCGAAAAAAAAATGAAAATATTGGTTTTGTACGACGCAATCTCGGAGTTAAGACATCGTTCCATCGTAGAGATCATCGTTTTTTCCGAAGATCAGTGCGTCTTGGCTCACTTGGTAAAGCCAACTCAGCCCAACTTTTATACTTCAAAAGAAAAAGATAACATAAAAGTAAAAAGAACTTGTGAGGATAAGAAAGAGCGCCAACACATCTTCGAAAAGTATATATCCGAAGTATTTTTGTGTATAACAGAAGAACCAAACGCAAAAAATTATTCAGTAAAACACGATGAGTGATATGCTGGTAATATAGGGATTTAAAGCTGAATAAAATAGTGATTGAAAGCTAATAAATAACAAAACAAGAATTTAGCAGATTGCTAATCAATCCACAGTACATTGAACCAAGTGAATTGACTAAAAATAATTCTATAGAATAGCCAACATAGCCAAAAAAAAAAAAATTCTGTAGAATGAAAAACTTTTAAGAAACATCGCACCGATGGTTAGAGAAATTGAAATGACAGCAGTTGATAACGAGGTAAAATTTCCTATTTCCTTTTAGCGAGAAATTCATACAGAAGTTTGATACTAAAAAAAAAAATTAAAAAAAAGTTTTTGCACATTTTTTTATGAATTTTTTTGCATTAGTTTTTCAAGATATTAGAAAGTTTCTTAACGTGTGCAGATCATCAAAAAAAGGTCTTTAAAGTAAGAAGCGGCGAAAAAAATGGAAATATTGGTTTTGCGCGACACAATCTCAAAGTCAAGACTTTCATCGTAGAGACCATAGTTTTTCCGAATATTCGTGCGTTTTGGTTCACTTGGTAAAGCCAACTCAGCCAAACTTTCATACTTTGAAGGAAAAAAAATAACGTAAAAGTAGAAAGAATTTGCGAGGATAAGAAAGAGAGCGCCAACATCTTCGAAAAGTACATATATCCCAAGTATATTTTTATATATAACAAAAGAATAAACGCTCCAGTGAAGCAAAAGACGAAAACTTCAAGTTCTCCTATTCCTTTTTTTTCCCGAAAATTTTCTATAGCCATCCGTATTGGCGAAGTAGCTGTATTTTAGGATTTTGTCAAGAGAAACAAGTATTGAAAGTGTATCGTTCCAATGTCCTTATCATATACACTTGTACTATTTTTTTTTTATCGTATAATGTGTCGCAAGATACATCGCTGACAACGTATTCTTCTCGAAAGAGTTCATTTTAGAATCTAAAGAGAGATTATTGGTTCCCATCTCCGAGTGATATTGGTCTACGACATCAATTTTACTGTACATACAATTTTTTTTACCCGTATTCTACTTTCAGTAGGAAAAAAAATATTTCGATCGATTTACGTATATTTTCTCTTCTTTTTAAAGGAAATCCTCGTAATGATAATCGATTTGATACGAGAACGCAATTCTGAGTAAATTTTTATTCAAAAAGTTCGAGGAAAAATCGTAACAAAAAACTTAATTTCTTTTAAGGAATGGCTATATATATTGTTTTTTTCCCCCGATATTTATGATTATTTTAGGACATATGTTCAAGTTTTTTGTTGGAAGTTTAGATATTTCGAAATGTTTGGATTGTTATTTGATATTTTTGTTTTTGAGAAATGTGTTTTTTTTTTGTGTATCAGCACGACATATTCTATATTAGTTAATGAAAAAGTATTAATTTATTATGTGATCTCTCTTTTTATTTTTAATGTTACTTGAAACTATAAAAATAATTTTCAAAATGAAATTGTTAAAAAACGGATTGTTTTCAAAACATTTGAAAGGTAATGTTTCCAAAAACGCATTGATGAAATTATTGTATTCAAAAATTTTGAGGACGAGTGATATTTTTTTTTTATAAAATGATTCTTTTTAAATTTAAGAAAAAGTTTTCTTCTTAGAAACTTTTGAATAGCAACAATTTTTCCCCAACGCATATTCAAATGGAATCTAACGCAATGTAATTTCATTAGATAATTTTTCCGTAAAATTCTTTTTTGGTGAAAACCTTTTTCCAACAATTTCTGTTGACAGTGTTATTTTAACATTTTGTTTAATCAATTTTACCAATAATTCTTTCCGAAAAATTGTATTTTTACAATGATTTTTAACAATAAAAATGAGTCAACGTTTTATCAAACAATTTTTTTTTCTACAATGGTCTTTGAAACAAGATTCATATTAACCAATTTCACGTTGCTTGAAAAAACGATTTGTCCAATAATAATTTTTCTTGAAAGACGATTTATTCCATAACTTTGTTTGAAAAATATGTGTAATAATTTCGTTTGAAGAAAAGTTTATTCACCAATTTTCCTTCACAAAACAAGTTATTCAAATATTTTATAGAAAATTTTTTTTTATTCAAAAGCTTTATTTGAAAAAAAATTCCTGAAAAAAAAATTATTTAAAAAAAAATTTTTGGAAAAAAAAATTCATCACAAAAAAAAAAATTTGAAAAAAATTTCTTTTTAAATGCTATTTTTAAAATTTCCTTTCACACAAATACCGTTTTTAACAAAAAATTTTTTATAATTTTCAACATTTTTCTTTTCCCATTGTTTTGTAAATGATTTTTCAAAAATTGTCTTTATGGAAATAGTGTTTACTTTAAAAATAATCATAGTGATTCATAAAATAATGTTTATTTGACGATGATTTTCGAACAATATTTTATGACGTCAGACGTCACTCCCCCTTGTTAATACGACAGATACAGAAAACTTGCTGAGGGACTAGATATCGGTGTTTTCAGGAAAGGAAAATTCATCTCTGCCCTCGTGAGGTCCCCGTGAGGTCAGAGATCAATTCCAAGAAATAATATCGTAATTGTCAATATAAATTTAATGCCATAACCTGTAACTTCATTATCTTCAAATACTTCTGTATTAAAAAATCAAAAAAAAGGTTTTCATACAATATTCAGGCAAAAGATATATTTATATATATATTTCCAAACGTTTTTTAAATTTAAAACATCTTTCACATGGATTACAAAATTACCGACTCCATGTGTGTGAACGCAAGATAATATTGAGCGAATGATGAACGAATGAGTTCCAAGGTAGCCTGCTTTTTCCTGATGGTGCATTTTTTTTTAAGTTAACACAACAAATTTTTAACACAACAAATATTTTTTTCCAGGGGTGTTCTAAACACTGTCACGAAGCCAGGCTGCAAAAGATCTTAGCAACAGGATGAATCCGAAAGCACACATCCTGGTATTCATGTGATGATGTGATGATCTATGTATTATTTCTAGGAATTCATAAGGTACTTTAAAACAATGTGCATTTTCAATAAATTACTTCACTTCCTGGGTGGCCAACAGCTGGTCCGTGAGGTGCTTTGGTGCTGCCCGTGACTTGGCAAAATTATTGTGTATCAAGTTGACTTTCTTATCATTGTTTAAGCCATCATTCTCCACACCAGACCTGATTAACAGACTGTTTACATTCATTACTTCTAGTGTCAATAGTAATTAGCTATGTTCTCATCATACTGCCTTTTCGTGCACACGTATTGCTCTTAAAGTTTTTAATGGGCATTTTCAACCAATTTCTTTCCCCCACTTCGTAGTTATCTTTTTGTAGCCACTGTATTTGTAGTAGAATGCATATTTGGTGTTCTGCTCATAGTGATGGATGGCTCATAGCTGGATGCCAAATCACGATGGCACCACGAAATTACGACCGACTAGCACGTAATAATTAAACCCTAATAATTTCAAAGAAAAAAATGTGTCATATGGGATGGTCAAGTTGATATAGTGCCGTTGAACAAGAAAGTTCTAGACACTATGGTTTTTTGTGTCGAAAACAGAGAAGCAGTCATTTCTAAATTTCTACATAGCAAGATAGTGGCATTTAACGTTGAAGCAAACTAACATTTTCTGAAATCAAAATATCGATATTCTGTTCCAAGAATGTAACTGAAGTAATAAGAATACATGTATCACAAACCTGGTTCCGTGTAATCTCATGGACATACAGGACTACCAGGTAATGGTGCGTGTGAGCATTCTATGACATCTACAGGTAGTCTGCCTGGCCCATGCGAAGCTAATACATTTTATGGTACCATCTTGGTACAATGCCAACTAATTCCATCTTGGTACCATTATGGGTTTATCCATTCTGAAGGGTCAATACAGTCCTTACGACTAGGGTGACCATATGTCCATATGTCCCGTATATCCCAGGGCAGTCCCGGTATTTTCTGTTTTTCTGGCCGTCCCGACTTTTTGGCAAAAGTGCCACGTTTCTTCCCGTATTTTACACGAAGCCTACTTGAATTTTTATTCTTCATTGAAAAGTAAAAGATTGAAACTATTTTTCAACTCATAAATTATATTATGATAATTACAACTATAAATAAGAATATTAATCTCCCCCATTTGTCTTGGTGAACGCTTTTTTTATCGTAAAATTCATTTTAATCCACTGCAATTTGCAGTAGTTCTTCATTTCCCGCCGTTGTGATTTTCGGTAATTTCAGTAATATTTGGAAACTTCGTTCGGTTTCGGCATCATTTTTGACGATAATTGGCGATGTCCCGTGCTTTTCCGTATTTGGAGTCCCAATTTTCCGTATTTCTCTCGAGGAAATATGGTCAGCCTACTTACGACTGACATTGGGCACGCTCTCCATCCCAACGATAAAACTCCTCTCATAGTCTACTGGAGCGTGAATTAATTCCTTGACGGTCAATTCGACCAGTGCAGCCCCACCGGTTGCCAAATCAGGAGTAAGGGATAAAATAATTTAATAAGCAGAAAAATGTGAAAAAAATGTTTTATATCTGTAATTTAATGAAATAATTTGCAAAAGAAACAATAATTTTTGATACATTGCATCTAATAACTGGGAGCCAGGAAAAGAAAGATACGTATCAGTTTATGAAAAATTAAAATTTTAATACAAATACAAATACAACGCCACAACAGGCAAAATGCCCAATGAGGTGGCACAAATCTGCAAGTTTTCTGGGTCATTTTACTGTTGTGGGGCCAAGTGTTATCCCTGGTGCTGCCTGTGACGTTGCAGCTGACCATCATGTTGACCTTTGAACAGTGAGAGATTGGCCACCCTGAATTACTAGAATAATTACAACTCATTACCTCATTTGAAAGATTAGTTTGTTTGGTTCTAGAACATCGGTGAAAGAGGTAGCTTATGGAGTTTTCTTAAAACATTAGTGCGATTTTTCTTAGAAAACTGATTCACGAAACAAATTCACTGCAGTATGTTTTGCAGTACCTATACTTGAGTTTAATGAATAGCTGTGTGTTGCATTCTGAAGACTAGATATAATAAAAAAAAATTAAACACCAAGTTTGTCTGAAAAGTTTCGATAAATTATCTCACGTTGTCTCGACGGCGGCACTTCTTGTTCACAGCAACTTCGGAAACAACACCTACATGGATAGCATGAGAACAAACCTTATGTCTGGAACGCCTACTCCATGGCCATCGCACAGAAAATCTTTTTGTAGTGAGGCAAGAGATGTGTGAAAAATGAACAGGTACAACACCGGGTGAAAATGAAAAGCTTTTTCCATTTACTATACCTTCGACGTTGGAACGGCTTGTACTTTTTTCATCGCGAACCTTTCAATCATGTCCTTGTTTAGGGTAGAACCTGAAATTCTTTGTACTTTATGTAAGATGAAGCTCTCATGAAAGAATACACACATGTTGTGGAAAACTGAAAAGAGAAGAAGATTATATCAATGCAATTCTTGCAGTAGGTACTTCGTTTATATGTTTCGTGATAATACGTAATACTCTTTTTCCAACCCGTAAATAGTATATCAACTTTGTACGGTGAGGAACTCAAATTCAAAAAAAGATGTAAAAAAATTACGTGAAAGCCACTTTTTCAATTTGTAAGCTTAAAAGAAAAAAACACAGAAATATAAGGGCGTGAATCTACGGATTTTCCAGGTACAGAAATTTTTAGCATTTTTTTTCGAGCTCCAAGGAACTTTTCTTCACCTTCTGAAAGGCTTTACATGTTTATGCCATTTTATTTTCTCCTTTTCCCTGTTGTGCTTTTAAGATTTTGTGTTTTTTAAGTTTTTTTCCCCATCTCAAAATATAAGATGAAACTTATTTTTTTCCTCGATAAAGTGGAAAAAATATAGCAGAAAAATACAATTTTGATGGCACTTATTATTATTATTTTCTTGATATAAAGTCTTCACCTGAAATTGTTTGATACCTAAAAGAGATCTGTTATTTCTCTCTATGAAATATCCGAGAAAAAAAATTTTGTTGGAAGAAAAGTATATATATAAGTCGATTTTAAGCAACTGTTGATTTTCTCTTCTCTTCTTAATGCCAAAAGATTTGACGATTAAGACCATCGTATACAATAATATCTATCGAAGAATTAAGGAAGAAATAAATGTGTTGTGAAACATTAAAAATAAATTGTCGAGGGATAAGATTAAAAAGAAATCAATTTGATTCATGTAGTTTTTTAATTGCACTCATAAAGACTGATTTATTAAATAATGCTATAAATGATTGGGCTTAAGTAATCACGCATTATATAAGTTTTAAAACGCTTCAATGATTAATAAACGTTAACATTAAGTTGGTGGAATTATAATCATTAAAAAGTGAATTTATTATTATTCATTTGCCACCAATAAAATTTTCGTATTGTATAGTTTTAGAACATGGATAATAAAACGAAATGACACTGATATTGTTAATAAAAAAATGGAAATTAGTATTAATAGCATTATGTTAGCCAAAACTTATGTTCCCAAAACTATATCAGGAAGAAACAAGTGTCACAAAGCACAAATATAGAATTTACACCGTTTACATATTATTTACATTACAAATATTGTATCGCAACATTAGGAAATTTTAGATTATCAGGAATGAATGTTTCCAATCAATTTTGAAACTACCTTATGTTGCGTTAGTAAGTTATTATGATCTGAGATTAAATTATGGTATTATACGTTGGGCGAGACATATTTCCGCAATATTTACACACTTTTCGTCACACAGAATTCATTTATTCGTATCATTCTGAATAAAAATAGACTCAAACATACATTTACGTTTCAGACAATTAAAGATACTATATTCCAATATAACATTTGTATGCTTAAAAATGTTTTATGAAAGAAGTATCCATCTCAATATAAAGTTACATTAAGTCTGAAGTGAAATTTACACATCATACTATATAAGTACCGAAACCAACCATTAAATTTTTTTTTGTATTTATCTCCTGACATACTTAAATTACTTCTATAATTTACAGTTGAACAATCTTCATACGTATCGTGTTTTTCTTTCTTTGTAAATTTAAAATCATTTCTGTTGCGCAAGAAACTTTTTAAATTATATATTTTATACTCTAATATAATTGTTCTTTCCATGAAATAATTTTATTATTTATTGTGAAACTTTTATGCAGTCATTATATCGCAGATGTACTGAAAAGGCAGTTGGAAATTTATAAAGTAATAGTTAACATTAGCATAGTATTGAAAATTTATTGGTTTATTTTTCTCCATGTATTAAGCAAAATTCTATAAATAATGGCGCAAACACTGAAATTTCTTATATAAACAGATGAATGGGAACTAAAATCTTCATTGTTTTTTTAAATTATACCCGAGCTTTTATGAAACAAATTATAACATTGAAATTTTGAAAGCGAAAAATTAAGAAACATTAACATGTAGGCCTATATTATTGCATTAATTATTTCCTTAAGGCATGTTATTTAAATTCGAAGATAAAAATTCACAAATTCTAACGCCACAACAGGCAAAATGCTCTCTTAGAAGGCTGTTAAATATAATTAATAACAATAACTTAAGGTAATTTTAAGAAAATAAAACCGGAAAGTTGAATTTTTTCAGTAAAATTTAAATACTTTAAATCCTGAAACAGGTTAATGAAAAAAAACAACAAATTATTGTCATTCATCAAAAGATAAAAACAAATCAATAAGATAAATAAAATTTAATTATTCAAATTGTTTTTGATGAAGTTTGATGCATTAATTATTCTGTCACAAAATCATCAATTATTATAATTAATAGACCTCCTGATAAATTACAGATTTTTTTTCTAGTACGTATAATTTACTTCTCAGAGGATAACAAGCCGTATGACAGAAACCAATGTAAGAAACATCGAAAATTAACGACAGAAAGTTGAAAGTTAATGGATATAAAAATTTAAAATATCGGAAAAAATAGGTAATGTAATTTGCTTGAGAAATTCATGTATAATATCCTATGTATACCTTTAAAAACTTTTTTTTTAGTTCTTTAAATGTAGTTTAAAAGAGAGAGGTCTAACATTTCTCAAAAAATAAAATAAAAAAACGTTAATTGAAGTAAATTCTGTCCGAAATACGGGAAAAAAATTAAGGAGACATCTTTACTTTCAAAACAAATTTAAGGCGTGTCTTAACCTTATAACACATTTATATACGTCTTATTTTGATACTGCAATGCCCACGAAATGACAAGGATGTAGTAATTAAAACTAATTAACATGTTAATTGATGTTACTCTTGAATTGCTTGAATTCCTTCTTCAATTTTTTTATAATTCCGTTAAAGAAGCTTGAAAAAAGAAAAAAAAAATTCGCCAAAAAAGTTAAATTCCGGATTTCTTCTTCTTTTTTCCCCCGAAACAAAAATTATTTTTATTTCGAAAATTTTTATTTTTCTTAAACTAATTAAGAGTAAAAGTGCTACTTTCGCTCTACACATCGGTGAAGAAGAGTAAAAATTTAGAGGATTGTGTAAAAGAAGAGGGAAATGAAAATTAAAAAAAAAAAAGTTATATAAAAGAAAGATAGAGGAAAGTAGATTAAAGGTTGTTAGAGGAGTTTCTTAGAACGGGAAAAAGAAATTAAATTTTCTTTCCCAAAAAGTCGAAAATCTCTGTCACGAATTCAAAGAAAGAGAGAAGGAGAGAGAGAGAGAGAGAGAGAGAGAGAAATAACAAAGTTTAATATTCTTAGAAGATTCTTATATTTAATTTAAATGAATCTTCTCATGGAATACTTCGTAATGAAATTCGGATTTGTTCAGAATGGAAATATCTTCATCTACGTATATCCCATCTCCAAACAATAGCCCCTATTTCGTATGTTTTAAAGTCTTTTTTTCTACCGATTGTTTGTTAGTTTGTCGAATAAATTAATGGCGGTTTCTCACCTTTAATTTTAAATATTTTTCAAATACAAATAAAAATACAATGGCTGCAACCGGTAAAATTACGACAGAGGTGGTTGAAAAAAAGACGCCCATATAAACAATATAAATACAAATACAAAGGCTACAACAGACAAAACGCCCATCGAGGTGTCTGAGAAAAAGATGCCCATAAAAATATGAATGTCGAATATATATCTGAACTATATAAAAAATACAGCAACCAAATAAAAGCAGTAAAAAACCAATACAGTGCAACCTCCTTTAACGGACGCTCCCCGTTGGCGGACACTTTTATGATCCCCGCTCCCGTGGAATAAGGACTTTGATGTATTTCAGTCCCGGTTAGCGGATACTCTCGATAGCGGACAGTAAAGTAATCCAAACTCTAATTTGGGAATTTTGGTTCATAAATCGGGAATTTACTATATTCCACGGTGATCATGTATAATTCCAAGCTCGTATTGGCAAATATGATAATTCGTTAGTTATTTACTTTTGATTAATTACTTGATTTGGGCCTATACATAACTATGGCCTAGGATGGTGATTCCGAATGGTAATGTTGGTTTTGTTTGCACATGTTGAAACGTGTGAAGAAAGCTAAAGTAATTGATAATCTGATAATGTTGTTTTATAAACCTTCATTTTTTCTTCACACTTATTTTTATTTAATTTTATTGCAAAATATGTGGAGTGCACGTAGCATGTGTGGGTAAAAATAATTAATTGATTTCACGAAGAGAAGAAAGGTTATACATTTTCCATATTTATCAGACTTTCCAACTTTATTTGGCAGTTATGCAGTATGTAGTGAAATTTCATGAAAATTTCTTCCACGATTGATGATTATGCATAACCCCGGTTTATCATTTTTACGCACAGTAACAAACATGAACTAATTGCGACCGAAGCCGCAAACGTCGTATAAACGGCAAAGCCGTGCAAACACGGTTCTGTTGTATATCGTACCTCCCCAATAGCGGACACTCCCCGTTAGCGGACAAAAGTTTTGGTCCCATTGGGTGTCCGTTATCGAGAGGTTCTACTGTAAGTATGATAAAATATAAATATACTGCCCATAAAAAAAATACGGGTGTGGAATAGTTTTCGATTTTTCATAACATATTTATCTCATATATCTTTTTAAACGTACGAATTGTGTTAGAATTCACGATCCCGGAGATAAGCTATTCCATTTATTCACAACCCTATTAGAGAAAAACTATTTGCGATACCACAATCTGGAATTGTCTGTTACTAAACAATACTGGTCTCTCCTTGTCGAGGCAGTTGATTGACGAACTTGTGGTCCATTTTATCAATCACGTTGAAATTTCTAAACACTTCAATTTGCGCGCTCTTCCAATGTAAGAATTTTCAAAAAAAGTCTCTTTTCATAGCTTAAGCCTCATTTGCCATCAAGAGCACGCGTGGCTCTTTTTTTGAACCCCCTCGACCAAATCAATGTCCTTCTTAAATATAGTCTCCAAAACTTGACGGCATACAACAATCCAGGACGAGCAAAGCGCGAAAAAGTGGAATGATCACTTTGGGAGAACGCGCAGACAGAGACCTTTTTGAGAATGAAACCAAGCATTTTCTATTCAATTTTTTGAGCGTTCTATTCGATTTTGATACGTTCAGGTAAATGTGATAATTGGGTATTATGCGTAATCAGAAATCGTCTCGGTAAGCTTGATAAATTTATCACCTGTACCGGCAATTACGCATAACACCCAAGCCCTCTATTTAAATTTGATAGATACAAAAAAGTAATCACTTTTTCCGGTGGTTATTTACCCAAGCATATCTCGTTAATTTGATAAATACTTGAAATTTATTACTTATACCGGTGATTATGCATAATACCCAAGTGTAACTTATAATGTAAACCTAGTATATCGAAAATTCCCAAGTTTACATTAAGAGCAAAAAAAAAAAAAAAAAGAGGATGGGAATGGACCATATAAGGTTACAATTAAATGTTAAATTTTTTTCTTTATTAGCTTCTTGTTTTTCAAATATCTTCAATACTTTCTTGAGATTACACTTTTCACATGCTGCTCCACTGCGTAACTGGTGTCCAACACCATTAGATGGACACCATTGCAACGTATTATTATGTTATTTTTCCCCTTGGTTTAAAATAAAATCCAAAGCATTTCATGCGTGTCCGAGCTAGTTTCTATATATTGTACGTTCATCATTCCATGAAACGTATTTTTAAATGTAAACTGTGACTTATAGGTCACCAGTAGATATCTGACAAAACGTACGGGAACATGCGGATTAGATCTTCAGATTTTGGAGGAAAAAAGTTCTTTGTTTGAAATCAGTAAGAAACATGAAAAGAAATAAAACAGTAAAATCAAAACTATTTATCATCAGGCGACGCCAAATTTGTGCTGTTGTTGGCATCTCATCTAAATTGGTGTTGCGAGTACCACCGTAAAATGCATTTATTAGTGTTTATTCACAGCAAAAAAACTGTAATTGATTAACCTAAGGAATAAAACTCAGTTGTTTCCCCAAAAGTAGTTTCTGTAAAGTAGTTTATCGCACTTTTCTGTACTACACAGGAAACAGCTTTACGGCAAGTTCATTAACACTTTCGGAGGACAGATAGTACAAAATACCGATGTTATTAAACACCCTCTCAAGAACAAAAACTAGTTAAGAATTTAAAAATATATTGAAGGTGATTTTGAGCAAATATAAAAAAATATCGTTGAAGTGGTTTCAAAATTTCCTGAAAAAATATCGTTACTGAAGGATTAATAGTGGTAAAGGATATCATTGTATCAAGAGGAGTTAATCATTAGTCTCAAAGCAATTCCGAACAAAATTTGAAAAATGTTGATGCAGAAGGAATTTATCATTATATCGAGTATCGTTGTATCGAGGTGTCATTGTGATTAAGACAAATCAATTAGTAGAAATTTGAATCGAAAGATTGTGCATTAGAGAAAAATTATTAGAGCCTTAAAAGATATTTTCATAGATAAATTAGGGGTTCGGTTTAGAATATAGTTCAATAGTGATTACACATGGCCCCATATGTTTTTGAAGTGGTCGAGTTCATACTACATGGCTGCTACACGGCTATCCGGAATTTTTGGGAAAAAAAATAAGAATATCGAAATGTGGCATCTTAGTTCATTATTATGACCATAACACCCTTTGGGCTATAAAGCTAAAAAAAATGTTTCCCACATTAGAAAATTTCTGTATTCAAATCAGTGTAATTAAGCTTAATTTTTTAATTGATTAATTTAAATGTGATTTCAATGAGACATAATTAGCGGGGAAAAGTTTACATCTCATTATAAAAATATATATTTTTTTTTCCGCATTGCGCTGACAGCGAAAGAAAGTAAGTAATTAAAAAACTCAGGAGAAATAATTACTCCAGAAACGATTGCCCAAAGTGTTCGTGCAGTAAAAATAACTGGCGCATTCCGGTTTTTATACTACATAATTGGCTTCTTAATTTAAACTGTCTCGAGCAATTCATTTGGTTTCCGGCCTTTTTGTTTAATAAATTGCGCGTTTTAGAAAAATATTAATTCTTATTTTTAAATTTTTGCAATTTCAATCTATTCTCAAGTGAAAATTATGCTTAAAGGTATGTATTTGTATTTTATAAGCTGTTATAATGAAAACTTCTCCACGAAATTTTGACATTTACGAGGGGGTATTTATGAGTAAATAGGATTAGTTTCGCTAATTACTAAAAAAATATGTGAAACTTGTAATAATCTCCTTCTAACTAGAATTCCTGTATGGAAGCTTCGATATTATTTCGCTTTCTTTTTTCAAAAATATTTATTTTGAATTTTCTTCAAATATTTTACATCGTGTTTTTTTTTGGTGAAAATATTTAGTGTCTTTAAATGACAAAACAATCTCTGAGTGAGTTTTTTTTTCAAAAACAGTTAATAACTGAAAAATTTCTTTTAATAATAAAATTTTCTTAGGTTTTTCATCAATATACAGATAATGAACAACTGATATTTATGAGTGGTTTTTTGAAAAAAATTAATTTCGTTAATTTTCTTGAAAAAATTTTGAAATATTTTGTGATTACTAGAAAGAAAATTTTAATCTTTAAAAAAAATTAAAGAATAACAAAATATAATTGCGCGATTTAAGAGCGTTCTTGCGTATAATCCTACATATGAGAGAAAAATATATTCGCAAAAAATGCTCCATCTCGAGAGTGAATATTTCACTAACGAGCATGAAGCGTATGAGACAAATTAGAAACCTTACTTGATGAAAAATTTCGATTTATAAAAATATTCGGAAACATAAGTTTTGAAATATCAAAAGTGAAGCTTTATAGAAAGAGAGTAAAAGAAAAATAACTTACAGAAAAATTTAATATACTGAAAACTACACTGCTGGCCACCCAAATTGCAACACCAAGAAAGACAAGAGATATCGCAACAATATTTATTTTGTAGATAACATGTTGACCAAGCATCAAATGATTAAATTTATAGACTTCTGTGAAGTGTGGTTCCTGCCGAAATCAGTAGCCAGAGTAGCCGCCATTGTTGGAGATCACCGCTGCCCACGCCTCGGCATTGATTCAAAGAGACTTTGGATGTGTTGTTGGGGTACAGCAGACCAAGCAGCTTCCACGCGTTGCCAAAGTTGATCTGGTGTGGCAGCTGGGGATGCAATCTGGGTCAATCGTTGAGCAACCATGGACCACGTGTTTTCTATCGGCGAAAGATCCGGAGAGCGAGCTGGGCAGGGAAGCAATTCAATCTGGCGATTGACGAAGAACCTTTGGACAATGCGTGCCACGTGTGGTCGCGCATTATCCTGTTGAAATATGGCTGTGGGCAAGCCCTGAAGGTAACGAAGGACAACTGGCTCCAACACCTCGGAGATGTAGCGCTGGCTTTTTAAAGTACCGGCAATGCGTACTAGAGGAGTGCGAGAGTGATATCCAATACCGCCCCATACCATAATACCCGGTGCAGGACCAGTGTGGCGGTGCATAACGCAGCTGTTCAGCATCCTCTCTCCACGGTGTCTCCAGACTCGAATCCGACCATCGTGGTGTTGCAGACAGAAGCGTGACTCGTCAGTAAAGACAATTTCATTCCATTGTGCCGTCCACATCCTTCTTTCATCGCACCATTGGCGGCGGAGACGTCTGTGGTTCTGCGTCAAGGGTAGACGAAGCAATGGACGTCTTGCGGGCAGACCACTCTGCTGTAAACGGCGTCGAATGGTACGCGCAGACACTGGATGATGCGGTACAGACTGAATGTGCTGTGCTATGGTTCGTGATGTGGCTCAGCGATCCGTCACTGCCATGCGCACAATACGCCTGTCATCACGTGAAGTGGTGCACTGAGGTGGATGCGATCGAACACGTCGGTCCGTCGTACCCTCTTGCATCCAACGATCACATATCCGCATTACAGTTGTTTGGTTTCGTCCAACACGACTACCGATTTCCCTGAAAGATAATCCACAATCTCGGTAGGCCACTATCCTTCCTCTGTCGAACTCGGATACTTGATCAAAAGATGATCGTTTTTTTGAAAAAACCACAAAAAAAACACAATTGCCGTACTTCAAATCGTCGAAATCTCCAAGCCTTAAATAGCGCTTTGAAGTGGCGCCACAGGCGCGCGTGATGTGCGTCTGCGCTGAAATTCTAATCATTTGCATATCTCACCTCCACTAATGCATGTTGTAAATTTCATATTATTTGCATGCTTCCTTCAGGGTGTTGCATTTACGGTGGCCAGCAGTGTATATAAGAAAATTATTTTTCATTTAAAAATTCTCTAATATTAGTTATTTCTAGAAAATAATTATGTATTTCAACATCAGTAGAAGCTGAATAAACCGAGGTAATCTGATTTAGGGAAAATTTTGTTTAAAAAACTACGAAATTATTGCGTATTGTGGATTTGTTAAATACTTCAAAAAGAAATATTTCATAATACGAATGTTATTCAAGGATTAGGCTAGTTTCAAATTATTGGAATTAGGAAATTATGTTTAACATAACCAAATTGAACTTGAATATCATGAATAACTTCAAATACTACAATAACGAAAGAAATGAAATTTCCATTCTTAGTTTAAAACAGAAAACTCTGAGTTAAGAGAAGTTCTACTGTGATTTCAACGATAATATTTTCAAAACGGTTCAAAAATTAAAAACGAATTACAATTTTATTTTGCATTACACAATTCCCAGATAAAAAATAAATGAACATTTACTAATATAACCACGAGGTATATCTAATCTATGTTGATAGTATGTTTCACAAAAAATAAGTATATATCTCCTGCAAAAAATAATTAAGAAATTGCATCTAAGTTATGCAAGCGCTAAAAGGAGCTTGAAACGTGAACTCTATAATTATAACCAAATGAAAAGAACGAAAATTTTGAAAATTTTTAATTAAAATTTGAAAAAAATTATGTTACTTGGAATAATACTGAATTTTTTAATCTTCAAGAAACTCTTCAAAATACCGTATAGTTTTGATAGGGTTCTTTTGATTGATTTATAAATAAAAATTTCCATGGAATTCATTTTCTGGGTTCATTAAAAAGAAATTGAAAATAAGTATAATATTAAGTTTTCCATCACCACAAATCAATCAGTAACTAGATTTAAAATTATTTTTATTATAATGAAGGTTTATTGATGTGTTGACATTTTCCTCTAAGTACTATTTAAAAAAATTGAATATTTGTGAAACGTGAAGTTATTTAGATTTCAATAAGTTCTTCGACGTACAACATATAATATTTCTTGCTGAAGAATATTGGAAGAGATTACACCCCTTTTTCCTTAAGTAATAATTCAAGTTGTTATAAAAATAAAATTCAGAGCTCTTCTTTTGTTCGGAAGAAAAAGTTTATGCAGGATCGAAAAAATAAGAGAAAAGTATTTATCATTCTGTGCTTGAAGAGTGTTTATCAAATTTTTTGATGTCATTTCTGAAACTTAAAAAAAATTATATTATTTCTGTATTTATTGGAATATTATGGAGAAGCTTTTTTTTTGTATTTTTGAAACAAAAACTTTATTTTAAAATTGTTTAAAATACCGTACATAGTTTTTAAAATATTTTTCAATTGATTTATAAGATCAAATTTACCGTAAATTATCGAAATTACTTTGGAGTTAGTTTCGCTGAGTTCATTAAAAACAGGTTGAAAACAAATATAATTTTACGTTTGCAATCAGGACAAATCCATATACAACTAGATTTTCTATTTCTTTTGCACTAATGAAAGTTTATCTCGATGACATTTCTCTAAATATAAAGTAAATATAGTAATAGTAAATAAAGTAAAGTAAATATTTATGTGAAATATATTTTCAAATTACAATAAATTTTTCGATGCACGTAATATTTCTTGCGGGAATAAACTAAAAAATTGAGAAATATTGGTTGAGATTACACTTTTTCCCTCAAGTAACGGTTCAAGTAATATAAAAAGAAAATTGAGAGCTCTTCTTTTTGTTCGGAAGAAAAAAAAAATTGTATGGGATCGCAAGAAGGAAAAATTATCGATATTTCTTTTTCCAAATCAAATTTATTGTTATCATATAAAATTACAAATTATATATAAGAGAAAAATTTACCAAGGAGTCAATCAAAAAAAAGAGACCCATTATGGTAAATGCTAGTAAAAATTAATATGGAAAACAAGATATTCAACAAAAAAATTCAAATTATACAAATTAAAATAAAAATTCATGGCAACAGAGGAGTGCAACATTTCTACATGCTGCGTCTAAAAATATATATTTTTTGGATGTTGGAATCAAAGCAAAAACAACTAGATGTAGCACGTTAATTAAATTAAACTGTTACGTTACTTAAGAATTACATGAGCAACATAAAAACATTAAAACAAACTTTCTATACCATCAAGTGAGACCATGCATTGCTTGACACATTTTTTAAAGGATGATAAATTAGTATTGTGAGTGATTTCTTTGAAGAGCGTTTTTACCTCATCTCTTGATGTCATTTATGTAATGAATAAAGAAAAACCATAAAAAGATATTATTTCTATATTTAATGGGAATATTACTGAAATGTTTTCTGAAAGAGAAAAAATTCTTCTTTAAAACTGTTAATTCTTTCAACTGTTCTTCTTTAATAAGAACCTAAAAATTTTTTTAGTTATACTTTAATTTAAAAAATAAGTTATTCATTTAAACTGTTTAAGATATGGAATTTTAAATAGTTTAAAAACAGGCAAAAATTCACAATACAAATTTATCATAAATTATCGAAATTACGTTGGTGTTAGTTTTCTGAGTGCATCAAAAACAGACCGAAAGTGAATATAATTTTGCGTTTGTAATTACCACAAATCAATAACTGGAATTAAAATCACTTTTGCAGTAATGAAGGTTTATATTGATGTCATTTTCCTCTAAATATTAATCTTTTATTTTGTTTTTTGTGAAATATGATGTTATCAGTTTACAATAAATTCTTTGAAGCACCACACATAATATTTCTTGCCTGAATAAAGTAAAAAATTGAAAAATATTGGGAGATTAAATTTTTTTTGAAGTGTTCAGTAACAGTTCAAGTGTTACAAAAACAAAATTGAGTGCCCTTCTCTAGTTAGAGAACAAAATATACGGGATCGGAAAATAACGAAAAATGATCGATAGTTTTCACTTTAAAGAGCGTTTATCGCAAGTTTTGATGTCGGTTCTGGAATGTAAAAAACAATTATACATTATTTCTATATTTATTGGAATAGTACTGAAATGTTTCTCGGAACAAAAATTTCATCTTCAAAATTCTTTAAAGTACCGAATTTTAAACAGTATAAATGGTTTAAAAGAACAGCAGTTAACAATTTAAAAGAATAACAGTTAACAGTTCAGAAATTTTTTTTTAAGGCTTTCCTTAATTGATTTATAAATACAAATTTACCATGAATTATGGAAATTATCTTGGAGTTGATTTTCTGAAGGCGTCGAAAAAAAATTCAAATAAGTGTAATTTCACGTTCGCAATATCACTGTAGATCAATAGCTAGAATTAAAGTTTACTTTTTTAATAATGAAGGTGTAGCAGCGGCATTCCTCTGAATATTTTAAAAAAGTGAAATACGATGATATCAAATTACAATAAGTTCTTCGATGTACAACACATAATATTTCTTGCCTGAATAAAGTAAAAAATTTGAAAAATATTGAAAGAGATTACAACCTTTTTCCTCAAGTAACAGTTCAAGTGTTATAAAAAGAAAATTGAGAGCTCTTCTTTTTGTTTGGAAGAAAAAAAAAAAATTATATAGGATCGAAAAATAAGGAAAAAGGATCGATATTTTGCTTTGAAGAGCGTTTATCGCATCTTTTGATGTCATTTTTGGAATTTATTGAAGAATGAAAAGCATGAAAAAAAAAATGGCAACTCATTCAAATACATCTTCCGGAAATTCTTTTGTTGGATTTGACGCATTGCTGCTACGGTATCCGATGCGAAGTGAAATTCGAAGAACGGTTTTTCGAAAATTTCTCTTCTTTTATAAATATATTTATTTTTTCCGTAAAAAGCAATCGAACGTCTTTCTGTACTGTAAAATATGAATTATTATTTTATTTTACTTGAGTGTGTATATATATATATATATTGAATCGAATTGCTGCTGTTCGAGAGGATTATTGAAAATTTAAGGACTAAAAATACTTCTACGTACTTTGCCTTTAAGTGCATGGTCATGTTCTTACAGAGATGATTTTGTCAGTATTTGGAATTTTCGAATGTCGAAAAGTTTCTGGTGAATTCGAGAAAAATATGAAAGATTTCATTTATTTAATTTTTGTAACAAGTATCAAATTTAGGAGAAATTCAACTGTGATTTGTTCCGATATGTGTTATGCATATTTAATAATGCAAACGTATAGCGTAGTATACGGGTTGTTTCTCGTAGAGTTTACTTAAATTTGAAAACAATAATACTTAATATATTAATAATTTACACTTAATTGTACTTTTATAAAAATAATATTCATAAAAACTTCACTGTTTATTTTAAAATAGAATTAAGATATGAAAATATAATATCAGTAAAAATATCAAAATTGAGCTAATAACTTTTCTCCCAGAAAATGATAATTGGTGAAATATCAAAATTAAATAAATTATTTACATGGTCCTTAAATGAAAACTTGTCAGATAATAAAATTTGCGCTTTTCCTTTTTTTGTTGTAAGAAATTTACTCTGTGGTTAATGTATGAATGGAAATTTCTCGTGATATATATCGACTATCAAAATTACATATTTTTACCGATTTTTACGATTATTTTCTGCATTCTTTTTGATACTTTGTCTTTTAGCACGTAAAAAGTGGCAAAAATTAAGAATTTTGATACTCGATAGCTCAGTAAATTTTCATTCATATGTTTCGAGGGGTAAATTACTATCGGTATAGCATATAGAAAAGCAAATTTAATAATGGAATTTGTTTTTCTAATTTTAAAGAATTTTTTCCAGTTTTGTTGTCAATTCACGTTAATTAAAGTACAATTAAATTTTTATCTCTTTGATATCTTTTTATATTCTACTTTAATTTAAAGGAAAACATAATATTTATTATATGACATGAGCACTCGTCCGGCAATCGAGGGACCCGGGTTCGACTCCCGGTAGAGGCAGAGATGAGTTTTTTCCTTCCTTAAAAAATTAACATCTCAAATAATAAATATCTTCACAACATCCAGTCTTCCGTATATCTTGTAATAATATTTATTAATTTCGGACACTCTTCCTGAAACGATGAGATATTGTAATGGTGCTAATGAGAGCTGTAAACTAAATTTTTATGCATTATAAATTTTTTTGAACAAAATTATTCATAAAATAAATTTTCTTGAAATGAATTCGAGGAAAATACTTTGCATCTGACGTTATAACATACTGTGCGTAACATAATTTTATCACTGTTATCAATTAAATAGCGAAGATATAATTTTCATTATAATATTATCTGATAAATTTAAAAAAATTCCATGAAATAGAAACTTAAATCATCCGTAAATGTGATATAAATCGGTTTCCATACATAATAACCAGTTATTATGCATACTCACCAATCGTCTTGGTAAGTTTGACAAATTTATCACTTTTATCGGCGAATATGTATAATACCAACCGTCGTTGTTGAATTTATTGAATATGAAAAAAATTCCAAATGAGTCTACTATGTGTGATGAATACAGTAGGACCCTTATAACCTGCCTTAAATGGAACCTGCATTAAACGGGAAAAAAATCGTGGTCCCGTGATTTCAATGCCAAAATACACATTAAAAACCTGGATTAAACGGAACCTGTCTAACGCGGAAACGGAAAGGAAAATTGTACCCTTAAATGTAAAATTTCCACAATCACTGCGAGTGTTTGGCGACCGACGGATCAAAGGATCATACAAAATGTTAAAGTGCTTCACCAAAATATTTTACGCAATCTATGCTTGCAAATGCGAGTTCTACATCATCCACCCTTAAATTGAAGAAAAACTTGATGCTGAAGTTTTGATAAGCCATATAGTAAAGCAAATTTGCTTTCTGAAATTATAACAAAATTTTTCTTCTAACAAATTTTTCTTTTCGAAATCAGTGTGAGGGTTGTTGAATTGACAAATGATATGCAAGACTTACACAATTGTATGCAAGCTGTGTGTATTCTGTGACTGCAAGGCTGAGCAAGAGGGGAAATAATTAGAGAGAGGGAGAGGGCAACTGTGCCCTGACGGCAAAATTCAATAGGTGGAAATTTTAGGTGGGAACAAAAACATCGCTATAAAATCATCGAATTTTACAGTGATAGGGGCAGCAAAATTCTGTTGCTCCCTTTCCCTCACCAAATTCCTAGTTACGGCCCTGATGCTGAGGATTAATTAAACATAGACGATAATGTACAAAACGAACCTGACACGACAGATATTAGCAACCTAATTGAAAATTTTTGAGGAAGTTAGAAAGAACGTAAATGCGCCGTTATATTAGAAGAGAAACAGTATACGTCGGAATTTTACACAGATACTACCGAAACCTAAATACAGTATTTAGTGTATATATATATATATACATATATAATTATAGACTATTTATTTATATCTATAATTATAGACTACTTATTTATATCTATAATTATAGACTATTTATTTATATCTATAATTATAGACTATTTATTTATATCTATAATTAAAAATTATTTACATAATCTTTTAAATTAATTAATTTTTGTTTTATTTCAATCACACACGGGACCGTTACATAATTTTACACATCATATACCAATTGAACCTTTATTAAGCGGAAACCTGCGTTCAACGGAAAAAATTCTCGGTCCCTAGCGATTCCGTTGAAGAGAGGTTTTACTGTATAATGATAACAAATTTTAAGATAGTATCCCGATATGATGATGATGCAATACATGTATGAATTACCATGTATTATCATATATCATACAGTGCGATTTATCATGTTTACCAACGGCGCGAGGGTTTGAGTGCTATGCATAATCGCCGGTGATAAAAAGTGATAGTTTTTTAGTACTTATTAAATTTACCAACGAAACGTTGGTACTATGCATGATCGCCGGTAAAACTGATTGATTTAGGGAATTTATCAAATTCATCAACGGCGCATAATCGCAGGTAAAAGTGATAAATTTAGAAAAATTTACCAAACTTACCAAATGGTCTCGTAACCGTTTATCTGTTAATTCAGAATGAATTCGTTCGTAGTATTTTCCTAAAGAAAGTACGACATACAATAAATATTAAATCAAATATACACAGCGAACATGTCATTTTAAATTTTAAAGAATGGAACAGACAAATAAATGCATGTCGTAACATGATATATATGCCCTACTTTTTTGGTTGTTCATGCGTGAGGTCACTTTTCATGGTAATCTCTCGTATCTTCTTTAAAACTTATGAATGTTTAAAGATGTTTATCCTCATGTCTTCATAAAAACGCCGTCTTACTGTATTTCATTTCAGTAAATAGCCTTGTACTCAGGAAAAAATCCGAAACTTCAAAGCCTGAATTCGCTTCATGTACTTTTCATTTTTCTATAAATACATAAACACTAAGATTTTCCTTTTCTCTATATAGGGCTCTCTATTTTATAACAGGCAAGAAAATTTTTTCGAGAGGAATAGCATTTTATTTTTAAGGGAAGAAGTCGACAGTATGCTGACAGAGTAAATATGGTGATGTCCTCTTCTCGCTAGAATACTGTATACGTATGTACTTATATAAAGTTAGATGCGGTCAAATCAAAAACGAGAATAAAGATAGACATCCAATGCGAGAATATGTTTTGCATGCGTTAGTATTTGCTCAATTCTGCCCAAAAAAAAATAGAGAAAAAATATTTGTTTTCTTTCACGTTTATTTGTTTTCAAGAAAGTTCTTTTCAGAATAAAAAATTTATTCCATATTTTTTCCAACATTTCGTCCAGTTTCCAAGATTTTCACATTCAAACGTACATTGAGTGAATCTTAGATAAAACCTGCTTTTTATTCTCATTACGTATTTTAAAGCTTCTTATTTTCATATTTCGTATCAGAAATATTGAATGACGTTTATTCATTTTTTGTACATTTGAATCAAATATGCATTTTTTTATTTGGTTAATATATTATTTTTAATTCTTCAAGTTGCAATAATAAAATTTACAAGTTATAATAATTACATATATGCATTTTATTTTTTGTAGTTATACTTTATTTTTATTACTTATAGTTATATCATATTTTCATACGGTTATATTTCCTTTTTTGTTTCATTGTATACGAAGAGTAATATGGACTCTTTTCATTATAAGATTTTCTGTTCATTATAAGATTTTCTGTTCATTATAAGATTTGCAAAGCAATAAATTGAAATAATTTGGTTATACTTTCAATTGCCTAGAGTGAAACAATTTCATGGGCGTGGTAGTCCAGGTCGATTCGATAAGATACTCGTCTAAAGTACCGAAGGATGTTTAGAGGTGTCGCGAGTTCGATACACGGTTCGTCCTTGTCAGAAAACTTTCCTGACTCATGGGTACAACAGAAACGGCGACATGACCGCAGAAAAAAATTGCTACCGCAATGAGTCCCTATCGAAGAGTTAGCGCACCAACCTCTCGATGAGTATAAAAACAAGCCTACCGTTCGGAATCGGCAATAATTGTAGGTCTAATTAGCCTTCGTGTGCAGAAAACGACCGTGGTGCGACAAAAATTTGATTAAATGATTAAACAATTCCCTTCTCTCTCTATTGATATAATATGTTAATAACAACAACAATTTGCAACAATTATTTGCCCATGGGGCCAGGCCCATTCACGGTTAGCATACAAAGATAAAATATGCGCGTAATAGGTTACAAATCCTTAGTGTATACTCGCGTAAAACGCAGAACACACACAGACACATCAATTTGAAAAATTCAGAAACAATATCATTAAGAGTTCACAATATCATTAAAAAATAGAAAATCCTTCCAATCTGATATTCAGAGAGAGGTGCGACATTTTAAAAATCATGTTTTGTCTGGTGGGATTGCGGAAAATACGCGATTTTAACTTAAACGATGGATATTCAAAAACAACCTCGAATATTTCGGAGGAATTATTTGAGTTATGCAGTAATTACAGTTACGGTAATTCCCATCAGAACTTTATATGATATATTCGCTTGGGATACGTAAAAACCACTATCAAGGTATAAAAACCTTTAAAAATTATACTTTATTTACATTTTAAATGTATTTTGAAGAAATTTAATAAGGAAGTATAGAAATTTTTTTCCATATGCTTAATATTCATGCCCATATTCTTGAAGTTAATGAATATTTGTCTCCCATATTTTACTATTCAGTTTTTTTTTGTTTAATATTATGTAGTTTGGTTCTTTTCTTGTCAAGTTCAATCACAAATTTAATGCAAATATTTTATTATAATTTATTTTTTACATATTTTGTATTTATATTTTATTTTCATATACGTTTCATCTTTGTATTCTTGTTTATTATAAGAATTCCTCAATAAAGATTTTAAAGAATTCAGTTCTACTTTTATTGCGTAGTCTGAACTAATTTGATTTTATTAATACTATAACTTAATTAAAATTTTCAAGTAGAATATTTTGAGAAAATTTAGTAAAAATGAAGCACATTTTTCCATATATTGCTGTTAATATTCATATGAAAATTCTTGAAATTTATGGATATTTGCCCTAGTCAGTGTTCTTTTATTCTTAGGTTGATTCTTACGTTATTATGATTTTTTTTCTTCAAATTTAATAATGAAATTTGTTGAATATTTATTATGAAAATCAGTTACATATTTTTACAATAATTGATATTGATAATTATCAAAGTCATACATAGCTATACATTTTTGTAATGCGGACTATTTTTGTCGTTGTGGTTTGAGAGACCTATAAAAATGCTATCTAATCCCCTCCATTGATTGTACTGTGCTGTTTACAATTTATAGTAGGCCCTTAGGTTATTGCCGTTTATTATACCATTTGAGATTTCTTACTTCGTCAATTTTTTCATACGGAAAGAGAGAGAAATATGAAGTCAAATTTTGTTTCAAGATGAGAAATTTCGAAGTGAAATCCTAAAAGTTGATAAGTCGTCCATGTTACCATTCATAGGAAATTTTTTGACAGATGGTGTGCCAGAGTCTGTCAACGATGTTCAAAAATACTTATAGTCTACGCTCGTTATAACTACCCCCAATCATTCCACGATAAACTGAAGTTGCACTGGGTAGCCGTGAAGTCGAAAGTTTGTTAAAACTTTCTAATAAAAATAATATCATTCATTTTGTTATATTGTAAGCCATACATGCTCAATTAATGACATACGGGCCTAATATCACCCACTTAAGTAATTAATGAGAATTTACGAAACCACTTAAGTGGCCCATGAAAGATTATCAAACACTTAAATGGTCCGTGGCACGCTTATAGATCATATAAGCGGTTTATAAAACAATTAAAGTTTATTTAAGCCACCCGCGGCAATTCTATAGAGCACATTCGTGTCTGTTGTCACATTTCCAGATTCCTAGATAGCTTTCGTGGCTCTTATGGCAGATTTACAGATCACACAATTAAATTTACAAATTCACACATTAAATTTCCCTGGGCGCATTTTCAGATCACCTGAGTGGTTAGAGGCACATTTCCAGGTAACTCAAGTGGCCCTCGACATGTTTCCAAACCTATCAAGTTGCCCGCATTCTTTAGAAAGTTGAGCACCCTTGATGTAAGCAGTTGCAGTGAAAATGCATCAGGTTGAAAAATAATAAAAGTGTAATAATTTATTTCCCATATGTACGTATTTTTATGTACCGAATTCTCCAACATTAATTAAAGTGCAAGGTCAAACACATAGCGGATTTTGTTCATTCATTTGTCAGAGAGGGACAGAACTGAGTTTGGACGCTGTACTGCAGTGGTTCCCAATGTTATAGTGGTTGCAGTGGGTCGAATGGGTCTGGGGGAAAATCGTTTCATTCAACTGGGGGAGTGGATTCGCGAGAGATTTTTCAAAATGAAAACGACCGAATAAGAAATTTATTTATTTCTCGCAACGTGAGCAAAACAAAAATATGTCAAAACTGAAAAATGCATCAACTCTCAGCTGAACAGCCACTTATCATTTTACATGTTGCATACAGTGTAATTTTATCAAATTCTGCATGTACAATAATCAATAGATCGAGTTAATATTTTTACAGGGGAACCAGAAGGAATCAACCAATTTTAAAATATTTTTAAAGATTAAAAACACAGAACACCGTATGTCATGTAAAAGGGATGTATACAGGGTGATACAGAAAAGAGGGGGAAAAACTTTAGGACCCTTTTATTCACTGTGACGCAGATTTGCATACGGTTTCTTCTTTCTTCCCCAGGTTACATTTGCATGAATGGTGTTCTTTTTCTCCCGATAAATTTCAACAGGAATGCCGTTTTAACGTTTGCGAAGGGGTCGTTTCGAAACGCGCTAGCGTGTTTACGTTTCATGTTAGATTCTTTGATGACAATTGTTTGTATTGGTGTGCACTTTCATCTCTCAAATTTTTTCCCATCTTTTCCGAATCACCCTGTATATATAAGGGAGATGCCTATATTATGCTATATTATGAACACTAGTGTGTCGTTTATCTACATGATGGAGTGAATCTCTAGCAAAAGTGAAGAAGTCATGGAAAATATTTGGAGGGCTTAAAAATATCAAGAAGAAGGAGGGCGGGAGTTAAAATTATTGTGGGGAGTACATCTGATACCCGCTATAATAGAAAATGCTGCTGTAGTTGAAAAACAATTTTGGATAATAAAGCAATTATGTCCGTGCCACAACCATGAAACTTTTATGAATATTCAAGGGATATAAATCAACTAAAATTATTCTTTCTACAAAAGGAACCTGAAAATATTCTTGCACTGTGCCCTGCGTTTAATGATGGGTGACATAGGTATTCCGTCCAAACTTGTGGCTCTGTTTAGGGCACAATCCACAAGATTCAAAGCTAAAAAATACGTGGGTAGTTTGAAATCTAATAACGCAGTTCTGCAAACTAAATATCAAAAAAAAATTTGATTTTATTCATCACTGATTACGGAAATTGAAGTGCATTCAATAGCAAAAAAAATCAAGAATGCCCTGGAAATCGGGACATATGGTCGCCCTGTCTAAGACAGTCACCAATAAAATTATTGTTTAAAGGGGGTCGCGCTTCAAAAAGTTTTTGAACCACTGCTGTATTGCATTGAATAGTCTTTGCACAGGTAATTATATCCGATAAAAACTCACATGGAATTACACAGTACCGGTCGTTATAATGGAACGTTCCCAGTGACGCATGTTCCTTATAACGAATGTCGACTGTATTATAATATGAATATAGAAAAAATAAACTCACAACATATTTTGTTTTATGCGCAAAGAACTGAAATGAAAATTGTTGGGAATGCCACCAACGATGCGCGATAAACTAGTGCAATTCCACAGATTATCAACGGAATTGCTATTATCTTTCATTTGGGAATGTGGTTTCACAAAATTAAGCAATGACATAAATACTGCTGAAACTCGGTTTCGGTCAAACGGCACTTTCCTCAGCTGTTTTTTTACACACTTGTGTAATGCATTCTCTCCCCTACACGTGCAAAAAATATATACGACCGTCATTGACATATGTATACATTTCTCTCTCTC
Source organism: Pholcus phalangioides (assembly GCF_987345545.1). NCBI lineage: Eukaryota > Metazoa > Arthropoda > Arachnida > Araneae > Pholcidae > Pholcus > Pholcus phalangioides. The sequence continues at coordinate 874,030 of NW_028301606.1, forward strand.
TCTTAGAAAATGATCTTATCAGCTGTACCATGTCCAAAGTCAGTGGAGGACGGAATTTATGTACCACGCAATCTGTTACCGCTGATTGTTTTATTGCCCGATACACAGCCCAGTAAACACTGCAGCTAATTCGTGAACGGATTTATTACCACACTATCTGCGATGAAAACTTTATAGGCTGCGGAGATCGTGGCTTCGGGGTCTAGCCAGACTCGTTGAAAACTTCAAAGAAGTTTCAGAGTTATTGGAATACATTCCTTATACAATATAAAAAAAGAATAATAAATATAAGAATAGTCGAAATTCATATAAACACATCATTCGGATTTATTTTTTTTAATATTATTCCATAAAACATACATATCTTTGGAATTAATGTCTCCTCAGGGAAAGACAATTCTGATAACAAATTTTGCTTTTTTTTTACTGTAGGTATATATGACGCTTTTGTGGAATTATAGCTTCAGGGGGTGATAATGTTAAATTACTTTTTCCAAAAGATTCTAAATCAAAAGTTCAAAAATATCCAGCTGCAATCAGATAAATTGTTATAAACACCCATCTATCCTGTAAACTCTCAGCACTATTACACACGTGGCGTGTGATTTATAGGCTTTTACTTCAATCTCGATTGATCGGTCCAAAGACCCTTCGCGTGTTTCAAAAATATTTTCAGAATTTTTCGGTAGTTTCACGATGTTCATGGTGGTGTATAAATGGTGGTGGAATTAAAATCAATGTTTCGATATAAAAACCAGAGCCGCCCTTGGGGGTGTGCGACAGGTGGGGTTGCGCCGTCCCCGCACTTACGGTCATAATTTCTTTTATAAATTCTGCATTTTCATAAATTTTGAATTTTCATCAATTCTGGAATTATTTTTTTCGTAAATGCTGGAATTATTTTTTTCATCAATTCTGGAATTATTTTTGTCATAAATTCTGATTTTTTATCAATTCTGGAATTTTGAACTTTCATCGATTCTGGAATTTGTTTTCATTTATTCTATTTGTTTGCATCATCAATTCCGGAATTATTTATTTCATTTGTTCTGAATGTTTTCTTGGATGCTGGAATTATCGCTATCAATTATTTTTCTTATTTTTGATTCATCGATTCTGAATAAGTTACCTTTTTTTACACCTTTTAACTTACTTGAGAATTATTTTTTCATCAATTTTAAATTGATGAAAGTTCAAATATTCCCCAAGTTCGAAATATTCATGTTTTTTGTTAACATTCACAAAAATGAAAAAAAAGTACAGAAATGAACGAAATATAAATAAAAAACGAATACTAAGCACAAAAATTGGCCGAGTATAAATTTTTTGATGCCAATTTCTTTCCCCGCAGAATATATAAAATGAGATCCGAAAATTATAAAACCCCACTGGCGCTCCATCATTATTTTTTCACCGAGCTCCGCGACTGGTATAGGGTACCCTGAAAAAAACCCATATGTTTCACGGAAAATGAACGTTGTGTAAGTCATTACACATCGAAAGTTTGAAAAAATTATGCAAATACAAAGGCGAACAACAAGCGAAATACCCAGTGAGTTACTTGAAAAAAGATGCCCCATGATTATTTGCATTTGTATCTGATCGAGAAAAATACGAGAAATTTTTATCATGAATAAGGAGCATCTAAAAAATTCTTGCTAAAAATGTTGCCAAATGTCGGCGAAATCGCCAGTTGAAATACCTTTTGGCGAGAAACACAGTGTTACCACAAACATTTAGGGATTTAAAATGCATTTCAAGGAGGAAAAACTGAACAGATGGCAAATATTAAGCTTCATAAGATAATTTCATATTTGGACGGAATAAAAAATTATTCAGTCGACGTTCGTTGCAACTACCATACGTTATTGCGGCAATTCAATTATAACGACCGGTAAGTCCAAAAATAGATGCAAGCATGTAATTTAGTTATAACAATTTCATTAGTATTTTTATAATAACTAACTGGTGCATTTTGACTGCTTACATTATTGCCAAGTGAATAATACAGTCGACGTTCGTTGAAACGAACTCCATCATTAAATGGAAAACAAACGTCATATCAAACGTTTGAGGAAAAAATTAGCGTCTTAAGAGAATTTGTATTTGAACGAAATAGAGAGAGAGAATTATGTTATTTATTTTTTTCTTATAATGTAAGCAATTGTGCAAAAAAATCAGGTTAGAAAATAATAATGAAATTGTAAAAAATAATGAAAGTGAAAAAAATATATAATGAAATTGAAATAATAAAAATTTATTGTATTCCTGCAGCCCCATATACCAAATTTATCAATGTCAAGGTCAAACACAAGATTTGGTAAATGAAAAATGCGGATTTTGAAAAATGCGCTTCTTGCTTCCATCTCGAGTGCTTGTGAGAGACATTATCTGGAACAGTATATTTGAATGCGGTTTGCGAAAAATTTACTCTCACAGAGGGTTTTTTTTGGTACAGCAAAAAACTTAATTCAAATTTTTGTAGATGAAGAGCGCTGCAGTCTGGCAGTAGTGATTTAACCTGAACCATTCTTCAATCTTTTCTGTGTCTGAAAATTTCGTAAAACTTAAGTCGGGGCTGGATTCCTGGCTTATGTTGAAGCAACTTCGCCAATAGTGCTTTGTCCACCAGTGTCAACATCACAATGGCTTTCATTGTGATGTTGACACGGACTCTTGTAAGCGCCAGTAACAGAAAAATTCAGAAATCAGCTGCTCATTGTACAGTGTACACCCCGCATTTTTTATTGTACAGTATCTCTCACTTATGTGCCGGTAAAGGTAATAAAAAAAGAAAAACGCATAAGGGGTCATTCAAGTATTACGCCATCATCGATGGGGGGGGGGGGTTCCGATTTGCTGACTTTTGATGACAAGGGGGGAGGGGGGTTTGGATAATGCTTACGTCATCGGCCACCCTTTATGAAAATATGAGTTAGGATGCAGAGGGGCAGAGCTGATGACGAAATTTTGCTGACAAGAGGGGGGGAGGGGGTCAGCGATTTGCTGACGGGGGGGGGGAGGAGGGGGCAAAAATGGCTAAAAGTTTGCTTACGTAATACTTGAACGGCCCCTAAGTGGAAAGAGGCATATAAGAGGACAGCATTATTTACCAAAATCTTTTATCGGGAGTGCAGAAAATATTCTAAAAACTGAGAGAAACGCATAAATGAAAAATTACTTTGCACTTCTCTCTCTCTCTTTTTTCTCTAATTTGCATATATCCAGTGCTCTGCTTTCGTGCAGCTCCCTCTATTAATATAAATTTGAACTAATTTTTTCTGGAAACCAAAAAAAATCCCCTTCATGAGAATACTTTTATTGCAAAACGTATTCAAATATACCAATTCTTTCCATTTTTATGAATTTTTAAACTAACTACAAATTTATAGAACACCCTGTATATGAAAATAGGAGTCCCAAAAACTGTCTAGCCCTCACGGTTCCCCCTCCCAACTTTTTAATATAACCATGGTAATTCATCAAATGATATCGTTACTGGTAAATCTAGAAAGCATATCGCAATAGTCGAGATACTTTCTAGATTCAGTGATAATTATTATCAATGTCACAGTGTAACTATCAGTGGCCTGCGGGCTTGAATCAAATTACTTTTCCAATTCAATCATATTTCAATGTTGTTAGCTAAATTCTAAAAATGTTCAGCCATGGGAAAAAGCTACTAGGGCCACATTTGGTCCGCGGGCCATGCGTTGAAGACCCCCGTTCTTGTGAATATTTCTTCATAAAAGAAAAACAAAAACCCATGCCATTTTATCGAATTTTTATTGGATTTATTTGAACCCAGATGCGAGATTCCTTCGTGTATTTTCACACTAAGAAAAAATTCTATTTGAAAAGCTGGATGGATTGAGAAGAATTTTCTTCTTACCGAGGTATCATAAGCTATAACAAAAAATATACAGTATATATTTTCGAATTTCTTAAAAGATCAGAAACCATTGCCAAGAAAAAATGCTGGAACAGAAGTAAGTAGCAAATATTTTCTACTGGCCGGGGTTGATGACTTGACGTATAAACAAGAGCCCTTACGTGTGTGGCTTTACAAGAATCTCGGGAGGGGGGAACCAAGTGAGGATTGGCCCCCTTAGGTCACGTGCTATTCTTCCATTAACGGATGAGAACCCCGTGCCGGAAATAATAGGGCGTAAGTGGGGAGATAACATGACATTTCTAGTAAGATGGTGCCAAGGCTTATCGAAGAGATGACCCGAGATCAACCAGGGGGGATTAAGATGCAGGGGAATCTTAAATACGAGGGAGTGTCTGATAATGAACTTGCTGAACTGACAGGTCACTACTGATTGGTTTATTCAAGTTTACACAAAAATAAATTCACAAATAAAGTTTCTTGTTTTCTCCAAGTTGTAATTTTATATAATTAGATTAATCAGCCTGAGACTGATTGATTTCGGGGAAAAAATCTTAATCAGTGACGGATTTATGATTTTGATACTTGTGTACTAGAGAGATCTTGCAGCCTTCTTTCCGATCTAGTCTTGATTTCCTTACTTCCTTATTACTGCCAGATGAACTTGCAACTCTGTGAGCTGTATAGCCCACTTAACCCTCTCCTCTCTATTAATACGCGTATGATCTTAATTGGAAACTAAAGAGCTATGGAACTCGGGTGATTTTGTAAGAAATTTTTACTGGTGGGCGGCTCGAAAAAAAGGGCAATCAAAGACAGAAGCTTTTGTAGAGGGGGGGAGGCCCAAGAGCCCTCTATTCTCCCCCCCCCCATGCTGACCCAAAATTTATAATTTTTCAATATCTTCGGAAAATAAAGAAAATACTCTGTGTATATATGCTTTTAAATCAGTTTCTATTAATTTTGTTTTTTTTTTAGTTTGGTAACAAGAAATATTAAATCTTATCATTTCAAATATTCCATTTAAAATTATTTTTTAAATTTTCTAACTATTTATATAACCGTGTCATATATGAGTTATTTGAATAACCGTGATGATATATGAAAATCATATGCAATATTATATGAAAAAGGATTTTACTAGCGTCATTTGTTGTTGATTTAAACCACTAATTTCTAAATTGATGTATATTTTAACAATACGTTTATTTATTTATTTATTTTTGGAATTCTTTGCTTTACGCTTCATTTTCAACTCTCCGTTACATGATTAGGGTTCAAAATTGAAGTCCATTCAAAAAAGCTACAGAAAAAAAATAGTGACCCACCAGTGACCACCAAATAGAAAGGTTAATGGAGCAAAATCCCCACCAGTTAACATGTAAAAAGAAAAGGCTTGGTGGAACTGGTACGTTATGTCAGTGGATCTCAAATGTTGGTCAACTGTGGCTGCCTGGCCCAATTCATGGTTCACTACCGTATAAAACAACAACTTCAAAGCATAAATACGCACACTAATATCATCAGATCGCCTCGATGCCACTGACAAATGTTGGCGACTACCCTAAGAGGCACGGTGCACAATTTGAGTAACACTGCATTATGTGATCCGATATACAGTCGAAAAAACGACGATCGTTAAAACGAACAGGGGCATCTCGAAAAAAACTACTCTAATTATTTTTGGTGTGACCTGTGCGGCCGCACGGCCCAAGTGCCTGCCGTGATGACGGGCACTCGTTATCGTGCGACGGAAAAGGACGTTATATTGGGGTGGTGTTATTTGAACAATTTGGAATTTGCCGTGACGGTAGTTATAATAGAACTGTCGCAATAATGCATGGTCGTTAGAAAATGTTGATTATACACATATGGTATGTTATTTTATATATATATATATGTTACGGTATAAATATAAATCCGATTATTACACATAATAACCGGTTATTATGCATAATCACTAAACATTTCAGTAAGTTTGATAAATTTCCATAAATTAATCACATCGGCGATTATGCATAGTATCCAAGCGTCACTGGTAAATTTATTAAGTACTAAAATATATCACTTTTACCGGTAATTATGCATAATAAATACCCAATCATTACATCATTGGTAAATATGAAAAAAAATCGTACAATATAATATACTATACATGGAAATAATTTCCATGTATAGTTTATATGTTCCATATATATTTGATAAATATGAAAAAAGAAAAAAACTCCAAATGAGTATACTTAGTATGTGTGATGAATATAGTCAGACCCCGATACGATGATAACAAATTTTACGATCATACTGAGATGTAATGATACAACACATGTATGAATATCACACATACTAAGTACTCATTTGGAGTTTTTTTTTTCATATTTATCAAATTCACCAATTACACTACGGTATTATGCAAAAACACAGAAAAAAATAAGATTTCTACTGTAATTCTGTAGAGGAAGAACAGTAATACATGACTGCATAATCACAAATAAAGGGGATAAATTTCAAGTATTTATCAAATTTACAAACGATGCTTTTGTGTGTAGTTATTATGCATAATTCCGGCAAAAGTGATAAATTTATCAAACCAAGACGATTGGTATGTGCGCATCATAACCGGCTTTTATGTATAATAAGTACTTAAGCGTTATATTGAAGTTATTGACGTTATTAAAAATTATGTAAACAGTCATTATTTATCGTTTATTACATCATTTTTTACCAGTAAATAACCGCTAATGCATTTCTCTGTATGTCTCGCGAAATTAACGACAAACTTGGCAAGTCTGAAGAGAGCTCCGATGATTTGGCGATGCCAAAGCGCCAAGAGAAATGTAAAGATCTCACGAGAATATATGGTAGAACTCTTTTGAAGGTTTTTGTCTGGTTCCGGAAGAGCGCCACCACAGCGGAAGTAGGCGTAGGTTTGTTCAGATTTCTTGGATGGAGAGAAGTCACTCTCTGGTAAGCAAATAGGTTCGTCAATTCGCTGCTTGTTATACATATTGCTTAAGTAAGTTATAAGGGGGATTGGTATGAACACGCTTACAGGTTACATACTGAAGAATGTTGTCATGTCTGCGATGACTTTCAACTATTACAACTATGTGAGTCTGTAAATATAAATCCACTTATAAGAGATCAATCAGTGGGCACATATTTTATTAGTAAATATGGAAATATAGTGCCGGACTCGTGATGCGAGGATCCGGGTTCGAACCCCACAGTGGTGGTCGGCTGAAGTTGGTTTTCTGTGGTTCCCAACTTCAAGGCGCAAATGCGAGCCGATCTCCCCGTTAAAAAGTCTCGCCACAGAGAGCAACAGTCCTACAACGGTAAATCATTCAACCATAACACTTCACTCATAGTTAGTAAAACTGGGGGCAGATGACAGCACTACACATAACAAGCATTACACAGAAACAAACTTTACGTCAGGTTGCACTACATGTACACGCACATTCCCGCATGTACCGATTCGTTGGGGGGTTCCGCGGGGGGGGGGGTGCATGTGTGGTGTAGCAGTAGTAGGTAGGGGCTCGGGGATCCATGATGTTCTTAAGTCAGCCACCTCGTTGGGCAATTTGCCTGTTGTGGCGTTGTATTTGTATTTGTATTTGTAAATAAAATTAAAAATACGAGGAAGAATAATTATCGAGAAGCCGACATGGCTCTTATTGGTAATCACACGTTTGTAAATTTGTATATGCAGATCAGAAGATTACAACATAAATACACAATAATGATAAAAAGGACAAAAAGACTAAACAAAACGAAAATCTAGAATAACCAAGAAATGCATAAATGTAAATAGCCGCAGATGCGGTGAGAAACAAGAAGACTGGAATGAGTTATTTTTTTACAAATTTTTTATGAGTATTTAAAAAATAAATATTAAATTTCCCACAAAAATGTACTTGAGCCTAAATAAGGGAAGAATACGAGAGTAATTTCCATTTTTTAAAATACTATCACCAAAATTAATACTCAATTTTTACGTAAACACAGTACCGATAAAATTAACAGCAAAGCAAATACAAAACGAACAGATCTTAAATGCTAATGACAATTTTTTTTTTTTTTCACAGTCTCATTCCCACAAGTCGAAATCAGTATCTGAACAAAGACGAAAACACAGTGCAAATATTGACTAGAGACAAAGAGAAAGGGAGGAAAAATCTAATATTTTCTAAAAATGCCTTGTTTTACCTAAAACTCATAAAATATTCACATTCATATCCTATAAATATTCCCAGGGGGAAAAAATAATAAATTTATAAAAATAATGTTTCATTAACTTCCATTTTATTCGTAAGTTAAATAGAAAAATTAATGCAGTTTCATTGACTTAATATAAAAATATGAATTCATAACAATAATTCAATATTGAAATAACTTTGAGAGGAGCGATATAAATCTTCCCACTGACGATGATTTGTTCGATATAAAAATTCCTATATAATATTAAGGAAAAGGAAGATTTTTCTGGAAGATTCCAAATAATTTTTGGTATTCAATATTATTATTATTATTTTATCTTAAAAAGAGGGAATAAGATAAAGTAGAATCGAGTATAGAAAGTGACTTCGCTTATGCCCTGGGAAAATTTATGTGTTCCACTTAAAGATTTTCTTTCTCTATATTCTCTTTATGTTTTTTCCGATTTTGTAAGGAATATAAATTTTTAGATTTATCTCTTTTTTTTTTCCTATATTTTATGTTTTTAAATTCGTTCCAGCGAATATGCGCAGGAAACATTCATCTTAATAAAAATACTTATTCTGTTTAGAATAACTTTTTTTTTTGTGTCTATATATTCGATGAATAATTTTGAATTAGATCAAAAGGAGTATTATTTTTTGTTGATGCTTACGATGATGTTACGAGAGATGAAAATAATTTAATCATCTTAATTAAAGTACTTGAAATGATAAAAAAAAAGTGTTTGTCTTTTAATTAAGTGATTTGCCGTTTGTAATTCATATTTGTGTATTTTATTTTGGTAATATGTAAATACGAAAAATGGGGAAATTTTTTTTTGCATTTTTCGTATGCGATATGGTATAAATATGAAATATTTATCGAAATGACTGCATTATGCTGTTATTTATCAAAATAATGAATATTTGTAAAGTTTAGCGTCGTCATGTTGTTTTTGTTGTGCAGGGTTACCAACTTGTGACTCACTTCACAGACGAGTATTTAGGCCTGACAATTAAAGCGGGACATTCGGCTAATTGGCATCCAAAAATAATTAAAACCAGTTGCAATGGCCTCAATCTAGGAAATCAAAAGTGGCCGATATAGATGAAAACGGAATGTATGGCAAATTATTTTTAGTTATAACTAATGTCACAGCGTTTATTTAGGTATTTTGTTTTGTAAAGTGCAATGTTTCTAAATAACAATCGCAATTGAAGTTTTTTCTCATTTGAAATCGATTTATGTGAACAATGTTTCAATAAAATACGGGCATATATAATTTATTTTTGTACAAGTAGTGTATACAGCACTTTCAGGGTTTGAATCTTCAATAAAATGCGTTCATGAGAAAGCTGTGCTGTACACGTGACGTCTGGTATGCTACTTTATGTAGTGTTTCAGTTAGCATTAATATAATAAGATAACTTATATGATAAATACGGGAAATTAATTGCCAATAATCATCCAAAAACGTTGCCAATATTAGTGCGATTGCCAATTGCATTACCAACTGATATTGCCAATAGGGGCCATTCAAGTATTACGTCAGCAAATTTTTAACCATTTTCGATACCTCCCCACTTTGTCAGCAAAACTCTGAATCCCACTTCCCCGTCAGCAAATTTTGGTCAGCACTGCCTCCTAACGCATATTGGTGGGATCAGAAATGTACGCGAAAGGAGGGCTCGTGTGCCTCCCCCTCCAGACAAAATTTTTTTTAATTTTTTTTTAATTTTAAAATTGTTTTTAAAGAAAGGGTAAGAACTCAAAATTTCTCTTAAAGAAATTCATTGCGACACATCCTTCAAGCCATACATGGTATACCCTTGACCCGCGGACTAAATGAACTAAGTGGCACATTCATAAATCTCTTAAATGACCCATGGCACAATTCCAGAGCATCTAAGTGGCACATTCAAGGATCACTTAAGTAACCCGCGACACAGTTCCAGAACACTTAAACGATCCATGGCGCATTTAGAGATCCTTGAGTGACATCAAGGGGCATATCATTGGGCTATTCTCCATTGATGTAGTTTGTTTGGCTCTAAACTATAGGTCACCCGATCTAATAGGCACTGGCAGAGATACTTATGTCAGTATCGTGCTGTAGGTCTGCCTACTCTCTGCGGAGAGACTTCTTCAAATGGGACACGGACAGAGATAGAAGACAAATGGTGTAGCAGTCACAAGAAATGGCAAAATCAGAATTCAATGTGCCCTTCAGTATCAGTGATTATTTTTCAGTCTTATTGAACCAGTAGAGAATCAATGTCCAATGTCAGGACAAGTTTTACGTATGTGCAACACTATTTTTGTGCACATTTTTAAAAAAATTTGCATTTCTAATAGCTTGAGAGCATGATAAAATAGCATGGAATCAATGCAATTGAATAAAAATTGATTCAAAATAAATTAAACTTCGGTTCATAAAATGAAGAAAAAGATAACAATTTTATTCATTCAATGTTTTTTCATTCAACAATAACAAATTCATGACAACTGTCACGAACTTATTCAAAAAAGACAAGAACCGAAACACAAGAAAATACATGAATTAGGAACATTCACTCTGTGACCTCAAGGAGCTAAAGTGTCCTTCTGGTAAGTTTACTAAAAATAATGTAATATCAGTAAGTCAAATGACAACCGTCATAAACTTTTCAAAAAATAGTTAATTGATGGTTAGCGTTATGTAATTGGTTTTCCTTAACATCCTTTCTATTCTTTTAAATAAGAGAATGATAATTTTTCTGTCTCATCACGACCATTTTTTACTCACGAGGAATAATTAGACCGGGGCCCACACTTTATTGCCGAATCCGAACGGCATTTTTTAATACTCTGAACTCCTGTGTCAGAAAAATTTTCGTCAAGGACGAACCGAATATCGAACTCGCGACACCTCCGAACATTCTTTGGTACTTTAGACGAGTATCTTACCGAGCTGGGCAACCACGCCCAGTAACAGGATGAGTTGTTTAATAGCAAGTAATATGTACATTAATATCCTATATTATTACAGTAGAACCTCTCGATAACGGACACCCAAGGGGCCGAAAATTTTGTCCGTTAAAGGAGTGGTACGTGTATTGTAGAAATTCGTTTATACGACTTTCACATTTATATGACATTTGGCTTTGGCCTCAATTAGTGCCAATAAATGTTAGTGTCAAAATGTATATGTTACTGTGTGTGTGCACGTAAAAGTAAACGTCGGTGTGGTGGTTATGCATAATCACCAATTGTCGCAATGAAGAATGCTTGATTTGAAATTTCATTACATTTATCACTTTCACCTGCGATTATGCATAATTCCCAAATAAAAATGTAAAATGCGATCAGTATAGAAAAATGTATTACCTTTCTCCTCTTCACTAAACCAATTAATTATTTTTACGCATTACATACGCACACTACACGTATTTTTCAATAAAAATTGAATTAAATTAAAATTAGTGTGAAGAAGACAAAAACATTCATAACAACATTATCAGTTACTTATATCTTCACATGTATCAACATGACCAAACAAAACTAATATTACCATTCGGAATCACCATCTTGGACCATAGTTAGGTTTCGTTAATCAAGTAATTGATTGCTGCATTATCATACTTACCAATAGGAGCTTGGGATTATGCATATAATCTCCGTTGAATATGGAAAATTCTCGATTAATGAGCAAAAATTAATAAATTAGAGTTTGTCTGATTTCACTGTCCACTATCGAGAGTTCTCTAACGGGGAGTGGAATATATTAAAGCCCTTATCCACGAAACCGGGGATCAGAAAAGTGTCCTCTAACGGGAGGTGTCCGTTAACGGGGAGTTAGGGATGATTCTACGTGGTGTATATAATATTACATATACCTTTTTTGATGAATATATAAAGATTTAAATATACACATACAAAACATACAAAACAAAAAATATTATTTGAAATTGAATTTTAAATTTCAAAAATTTCAGAATTTGAGAAAAAAACTTTTTTATAAATCAAGTTTTTAAGAATGAATCGTATTTTTTTGTCATTTTATGAACTGGACAGTTATTTCTATTTTTAATTAATTTTTATTCGATTACATTGATTTCATGCTATTTTACTTCACACGTGCACTAGCTGTAAAAATTATTTCATTTTTTTCAAATTTACAAAAAATAAAGTGTCAGAGGTATGCAAAACTTTGTCCTCATGTAAGATAGCATATACAATTAAATAAATGTGTGAAAAATTTGACATAAATCAATGGTGAGATAATATTTTTAATAATATTTCTGCTTTAGAGCAGTTTTTCCCTATGTTTAAAGGTAGGATACCCTTTAAACAATGTAAAAAAAACAACTTTATTTCACAGAACTTGGATGTTGTGATCAAAATTTCATCGCGAGTTCATCAGAAAAATTTCCCCAGAAGTATATTAATACAGCATTTTTCACTTTTCCGGCGGAACATTTTCTGCTGCAGCGCGTGATAGTTTCCTGCACAAACTCAAAGAAAATTATGTAAGTTTTGCAAGATTAAAATCCACCAAGCCGGTGTGGTAGGAGGTCCCCCAAGTGAACCATTTTTCACGATGCTCCCGCCACCTAACGTAGATGTGTTAGGTTAGAGAACCTGATCCCCTTTGTAGTAAGTAGAAAGAGAGGCAGCTGGAGAAGTTTTGCTGTTAGAAAAGTTTTGCACGAAAACCACGGCAAGCGAGCATTTTCACCAACACCATCTGTATCTTTATCTTCGTCGTCGTCTTCTAGAAAGTTCGGCTTCATTTGCATACAGAAGTTGTTCGTGCTGGGTTGGAAAAGGTGGGGGGGGGGGGGGGGTTGCATACAGAAAGAGACGTGGCCGACGCAAAATACTTTGAACTTCTAGATAATCACTGAAACACACACGCACAACGCGTCATAAATTCTACTAAACCCCACTGACGTTGGCAAAGAGCAAAAGAGATAGAGGAAAATGTAAAATCTCCCTTTGGGAAAAGAGAAGAAAAATTAAAATATTTCTATATACGCATTGAATTACCATACTTCATACGTAAGCACTTTATTCCTTTTATTTCTACGGGAAATTCTTATGTGTGCGGTTATGACCGAGATAACTTTTACTAGTTTAATATTTGCACTCTTGCAGTATTTTCACTGCCCATGAATCATCAACTGAGACGTCGGAAATGTTTGTTATGATAATTTTCCGGGACAATACTGATATTATTTTTTATTATGTTAAGAACAGACGTTATGCATTCAATAAAAGGTTTTTAGATTTATTCTTTCCGAAAGTTGGGATGATGATGACGTCGGATGGATTTGGAATAATTAGATGATTAGTAGTAAATGACCAATATCCTGATGATTAGTAGTAAATGACCAATATCCTGATGATTAGTAGTAAATGACCAATATCCTGATGATTAGTAGTAAATGACCATTCTGATCAGATTTATTAAGTTAATTATGAATTTAGGAAGGCTATGGGAATCATAGGAATTTCTGGAGTTGATGTTCCAATAAGAAAACAAGAATCTTCTACGAAATCTTTGGAATCCATATACTGGAAAGACGAAAAAGGTCCATATTCTAGGAAGATGAAAACGAGAATTTTCATTTAAATTCTAGAAGGACTAAAAGGTCCATATTCTAGGAAGATGAAAACGAGAATTTTCATTTAAATTCTAGAAGGACTAAAAGGTCCATATTCTAAGAAGACTATCCATATTTTAAGAAGACGGTTCATATTCTGGGAAAACGGTGGATATTATAGGAAGATGGACCATAATCTTGGAAGATAATCCACATAGGCCTACTAGGAAGAGAAAATCTTCTACGAAATTCTAGGACAAAAAGGTCCATATTCTAGGAAGGTGATCCATCCTAAAAAGACGATCGATATTCTAGGAAAACGGTATACATTCTAGGAAGATGGGCCGTATTGTAGTAAGACGGTCCGCATCGAGAATCTTCTACGAAATTCTAAAAGGACTAAGAGGTCCGTATTCTAAGAAGAGAATCTTCTATGAAATTCTAAAACGACTAACAGGTCCATATTCTGGAAAACGGTCGATATTCTAGGAAGATGGACCGTATTATAAGAAGACGGTCCGTATTCTGGGAATACGGTGGATATTCTGGGAATACGGTGGATATTCTGGGAATACGGTGGATATTCTAGGAAGACGGCCTATATTCTAGAAAGAAGAGAATCGTCTACGAAATTCTTAAAGGACTGAGAGGTCCATATTCTAGGAAAACAGGAACGAGAATCTTTTACTGAATCCTACAAAGACAAAGAGGTCCACACACACACATTCTAGGACTAAATTCTGCTAAACCCCCTTGATGGTATCAAAGAGCTAGAGAGATAGAGAAAAATGCAAAATCTCCCTTTGAGAAAGGAGACAATTAAAATATTTCTACGCATTGAATTACAATACTTCAAACGTAAGAACTTCATTCTTTTTATTTCCACGTCAAATTCTTATGTGTATGTGGTTATGGCCTAGGTAATTTTCACTAGTTTAATATTTGCACTCGTGCAGTATTTTCACTGCCCATGAATCATCACCTGAGTCGTCTAAAATGTTTGTTATGATAATTTTCATAGACATTACTGATTTTACTTTTTATTATGTTAAACACAGACTTTATGGATTAAATGAAAGTTTTTCAAAAATAATCGTCTTCATGAGTGAGACGTATACTGTGCATTTTAAAATGATTTACTATTTTCCAGAGATGAAATTATGATACCATCGAATGCGTGAATCTGAGATGTTCATATTCTTGGAAGACCACGGGATTCATATTCTAAGAAGATTAAGAGATTCACATTCTAAGAAGATTAAGAGATTTATATTTTAGAAAGACAACGATTTAAAATATTCTCGAGACACTCAGAGAAATGTTGTCCTGAATAATCTACGAGAGAATCATGTTCTAGGAATACCACGATAATCTTATTCCACGAAATCTGTGTGTGAAATGCATATTCTACAGAACTCAAAAATTTCCCAGACCAAACTCAAAAATTGTCTTCACTCTCTTGACTAAAACATAACTATTTCTTTAACTTATCCTGACCAAAAATCAGAAATTTCCATGATATCCCCTGGCCCAGAACCAAATACAGAACTTCCTGACCAAAACATATAATTTACCTTAAGCAAAACTTCTCAAGAAAGAATTAAAATTCCAAATCACTTCACTTTCCCAATGTTTCTCGAGTTTCAGTTTTTTCCTTTTCACAAAACACTTCCCTCACTTTTATCAAACATTTGCACGTTTCTCCGACTTTTATCAAACATTTGCCTATTTCCCTGACTTTTGCCATTTTTGCCAAATGTTTGAAGTTTTCTCTCATTTGCCAAATATTCTCTTGGATTTTTGCCAAATATTTTACTTTCTCCTCGATTTTTGGCACACATTTAATTCTTTTCTAACTTTGCCTGCCCATTTTTCCTGACCTCGTTTGACCATTTTTCTGACTTTCCCCGATTTTTCCTGACCGTCCAAGTCTCTAGAGAAACTTTACATCACATCTCATACTACTATTTAAGTTTGTTATCAGTTTTTTAGATCAAAAAATCATCGGAACCTAGTGAGGGTCAAAATCACTCCCTCCACGGCTTTAATAGAATTTTTAAACCTGGGCATATCTCCGAGGGTTGAACAATTTCTTCAATACTGAAATATGAGAAGTTCAATCTTGAAAATTCATCAAAAAGAATATAATAGCAATCGAAACTGATTTATTGCCAGCTATGCATATAAGTTTCATGAGTGTTATTCACACAAGAAACGCGAAGTTTTACGTAATTATCCATTTCCATTGCAAATCGAAGGGTTTTCTAAAATTAAAGCTACATAAAATAATCTACCTAAAAATACACAAACTCCATATAAACAATACCGTATCTCACAAACAACACACAATGAGATCAACATTGCCACGAGAAAGTCTGTTTCATTTCACAGACATTATCTGAGCGAATGTTTCATGAATGATGAATCTCCACGCGATATATATGTCTAGCTTAATCTATGAATGAAAAATTCCAGATTCCCTCATTCACACATAAATATACACACATACATATCAAGTAAGGTAGTTTTGATAAATACACGCGTCTTCTAATTACACATCAGTTGCGAATCTAGGAAATATATTCGAATTTTAAAACTTTTCAAACACGTGTGATAATGAATGGTGGTTGTGAATGAGGAGAAAACTTGCTTATTTATTTATTTATTTAATTTTTGTTTCTCCTTTTCAGGTCAAGAAACAACTTTTCCTCTAAAACACCCACCCTCCGCCTTTTAAAAGAGGGGGAGGAGGGGGTGAGAAGTGAGAAACGAACTTCTTGAGATTTTACAAGGAATTCATTAAGAGGCGTCTCTTGCTCAAGGAGCTCTTTTGTGGGGATTGGTGTTGAATTTCCCAGTTTGCGTCGTTATTTTTCAAACCATTGCAATTTCTCTCGGGAAAACGGGATTTTTCCTCTCTCTATTTCGTGGAAATGTCTCTTTATTTTCCTTTTTCTATATATGTTTTTAATTTTACTTTTTTTTTCCCTCACATGCACGACCTGCCTCAGGTAATTGCTCTAGAACACGTTAGGATCAACGAGCTAAAAATCTCGGGATACTCTCTCTCTCTCTCTCTCTAGCTCGGATTTTCTTGATTCCGAGTTAGAAACTTGCGAGTTTTGTGGTGTTTTCTGTTTTTCGTTTTTCCCTTTTTACTCTGAAATTTCGCTAGCAAGTAATACTCTTTAACTTTGATGAATGATGTGAGAATTTTCTTGGTATTTTCTGAGGAGAGTTATACTAGTTTAAAGGAGGATATGTGTGTGTATGTGTAGAGCATAGTTTTAAATCGTTTTATAAAGTTTTTCTTGAATTGAGAAAATTTTTCCAGAAAAATACACATTTAGGGGTTTTAAAATGACGTTTCACTGACCTTTTTTGATAAAATTTAACAAATTATTTGCTGTAAAATGCAAATTAAACAGGGTGGTTATAACTAAATTGACACTATTTAGACCTATGTTGTGGCTGGTAGGCGTATTTCGTTGATACTTGTTATAGACAATAGGAAAAAGAAAACTGCAATAAAAAAGCTTCACTTTTTACCTGGTGGTTGGAAGTTGAACTATTTTTTATTGCAGTTCTCTCTCCCCCATGTTCGATATAAACTATATACCAGGGGTGCATAATCTTTTCAGTTCGTGGGCCAGATATGTTGTATTGCTGTCATTCATGGGCTAGTAACTTTTATATAAAGAGTGACTGTACGATCAGTATATTTTAAGGGATATTCCATCCTAACGTTTTTTATGAAATATCCCGTTTCTTCCCCATTTTAAACAAGGCTAAACGTGAGTTTTTGGGAAATCAAGAATTAAGGTTATTTTAATTTTTTGTAAATTGTATTATGGTAATTATGACTATCAAATTAACACTACAGTCATACACATATATTAACTTCACATATTTGTCAAGCATGTACGTTTTTTGGCGAATTACATTTTGAATTCCAGACTCATCATTTTCCGCGACTGACGATTTTTAAACAACTTTTGGGATAGTTGGCAACATTACTTGCCTTTGATAGCTTTTGCCTGTAATTGGCAACTTTACTTGTTTTTGACAATTTTTTTTTCATCTGTACTTTACTTGTCTTGACAAGAGTTTTGGTGATATCCCGTATTTTTTATGAAAGAAATATGGTCAGCCTAAATATTTATAATATTTACAATGTTATAACTATAATATTTATTAAGTAGTTTTTCTACCTGAACATTTTTCGCGGGATGGATGGATGGAATCCATTAGCGGGCCGCATTCGGCCAGCGGGACAGAGGTTGCGCGCACCCTGTTATATACTAAGATTCAACGAAATACGTCCACCAGAATAGGCGTTACATAGGCCTTTAGTAGTGTCAGTTTAATTATAACTACCCTGTATCTAGAAATATTATTTATATAAATGATTTTGGAGGCAGAGAAAGTTTTAGTGTAAGATTATACTATATTATAATAATGAACCTAAAGGTTATTATGACTTCTAGAAGTATAGAAATTGAGAAAAATGAATTATTTAGAGAGATATAGATGGCTTATTTCTCAGCCAGAGATATCAGGAAACAGTTATTTTCCGGATATTATGCTGAGGTGAGCTCGGAAAGAAAAGTCATCACGTCTCCGCCGGGACTCGAACCCAGGCCCTCTTGCATACCGGGCAAGCATGCTACCATCTACACCACTGGAGACACATGAATCTGCCTTCCTAATTTCACGCACTGTGTCGTGAGGCGCTGAAGTAGAGGTAGTAGTAGCCTCTCTTAACTTCAGGAAATGGCCCCCGGTTGGGACGGTTTAGAGAGATATAGATGGCTTCTTTCTCAGCCAGAGATATCAGGAAACAGTTATTTTCCGGATATTAGGCTGAGGTGAGCTCGGAAAGAAAGTTCCATTTCCTGAAGTTAAGAGAGGCTACTAATGCCTCTACTTCAGCGCCTCACGACACAGTGCGTGAAATTAGGAAGGCAGATTCATGTGTCGCCAGTGGTGTAGATGGTAGCGTGCTTGCCCGGTATGCAAGAGGGCCTGGGTTCGAGTCCCGGCGGAGACGTGATGACTTTTCTTTCCGAGCTCACCTCAGCATAATATCCGGAAAATAACTGTTTCCTTAAAATGAATTATGTTGACAACCAGGCTGGAAAAATTTCCAAAAATTTATATGCCCAGTCGGGCATGTAATTTTAAGTGATAGATGACTCCAATCAAAATTTTACACGACCGAAAAATATTATCATTGGATTTATTTACTTAAAAACAATTTTAAAACAAATCGATTTCTTCGCATAAAACTATCGAAACTCATATAATTATTTTAAATTGAAATTTTGAAAGAAATACGACATTCAAAAAAAAAAAATGTGGTCACCAATTAATAATCTACGATTAGTCGAACCGCTAATTATAATTTCCCGCGCTGTTGGCATCGTTAAAGAAGTCACCAAGTACAACTCACCTCACTTATAGAATCATAGCCGATTTACGGTACGGGACCAGACTTAGGGAGGAGCGGGCCTAGCATAGGGTAGCCAGATCATGCAACTGACAAATCGGAACAAATCCTGATAAAAACCGGGACATAATATAAATTCATTAGTCAAAACCGGGATATCTCGAAAAAAATCTTTCAGATATGAGGCAATAGATACAATTTTTTTTAGCACCAAAAGCCTTTGCATTGCTTGGCTTAGCCTACACCCTCTTAAAAAACCGAATTTATAGATAAAAAAGAGTTGAAGTTCGGGTTTTTAACCAATCGGAGGCGACACGGGTGTCCAGAATCAGAAACACGCGTGAACTATAATCGCACCCTTAAACACGAATTTATCATTCAGAATTGTTCTGCAGGTCTATAATACACCAGTGAGCGGCAGTGGGGGTATTTAAAAAATTTTGGATACGGCTAAAACACCATGAATTGGAAATTCACTTTCTCTCTTGACTCAGGATTTATGAGTTAATTGCCAGGATGAGTAGGGAAAGCGAATAGTTATTCCATCAGGTCAGAATTTAAGCACAGGCTAAAAAAATTGGGGCTGGATCGAGTTTCCATCCTGCACTGCCTTGTAAGCATCGAGTTGCCTCATTAACCCTGTCCTAATGAAGAGAAGTGAAAACAAAGTTTTGCCGCAACTGCTGAGCAGGTAATTCCCAAAGGTGTCGTTAGGCTCGAAGTTGTTCCTTTTCTTGCAAGAATCCTTATTTCTCTCCTTTTTATTCTTGACTCCTCCTTGAGACGAGGATGGACGGATTCAGTATGACTGACAGGCAGACAGCTATTTTATCGAAAATAAAATTTCTGCTGCTGTTCCAATAACTTTAGCTCACGAACTATTTCACGTGCTGAGCGTTGAATACTGAATATTTTTCTGCAGATATTGTCGTTCTCGAACGAAGGTAATCTGTTTCTAAGAACCGATTTCTCAATTTCCAGCAGATCATAAAAATTTGTACTTATTTTGAATCATGGTTTTGCCATATTCTAGATCAGAAATCTTCTACGCATGGCCCGCCAGCCACATATGACGCTCAGAGCAATTTTTCGTCGACCATACATAGGTATTATACAAATGCTTAAAAAACCTTTGAGGGAAAAGATATAATTCAAAGATTATTGGGAAACAGAGAAATAATTTCAGGCATTGATGAAAATTCATAATTAATGAAAAATAATTGTTTAATCTCAGAGAAAATAATAATTCTAGTATTTATCGAAGAAACAATTTCGTTATCAATTTTAGTGAAAAAAAAGATTCTAGAAGAAAGAAACAATATCATAATTTTGCGAAGAAGGTTAGCGGAAGTTTTCAAAGACCGGTTGGAATCAGTAGGGGTGGTAAGTCAATGGGAAGAATTTAGTACGAAGCTGTCCTCTGTTTTGCACGACGTCATACCCTTTGTTCGAAAAAAGCGTGTTTGTACATCACACCCTCTATGGTTCACGGATAGCGTGCGGAACCTTTATCTTGAAAAGAAAAGAGCATTCAGAGAGTATAAAAGTGGACGAGGTGACCTATCATTGTTTACTGATAAAAGAAGACTGTTGAAGAAAGCGATAAGGGATAGTAAAAAGCAAGTTGAATCTAGGTTGGCAGATAACATTGGCTCTGACCCAAAATCATTTTTTCGATACGTCAATAATGGATGTAAGGGGACAGTTGGCCCCCTCTCGATAGGAGGCTCAAAAGTAGAGAGCAATGTAGGCATGTGTAGTGCTTTCAATGACTTTTTCGCGTCGGTTTTTAATGGAGATAATGATATTCGATATACGGGTGTTGCATGGGGTAATAAAACGCTCAACGATATTCAAGTGGAAGACGTGGAGGTCCTAAATCTTCTAAGAAATGTATGTGCAAGCAAAGCACCAGGACCAGATGATATCTATCCCAGGGTTCTCAGGGAAGGTGCTAATGAATTGTTGGGGCCAGTCGCACAGATATACAGGAGTAGTGTTGCTGAGGGTATCGTCCCGAGAGATTGGAAACTGGCTAACGTTGTTCCGATATTTAAGAAGGGTAGTAGAGAAGTGGTGTCTAATTATCGTCCAGTGAGTTTGACGAGCTCCCTCTCGAAAATTTTGGAAATTATCATCAAAAGGCAGTTTGTGAAGTGGATAGACGAGAATAATGTATTGTCGGATAATCAGCATGGGTTCAGGAAGGGGAAGTCATGTGTAACTAACCTCCTTTGCTTCTATGATTACGTGACTAAGGCTTTGGGTAAGAGCAAAAATGTCGACGTTGTTTACCTTGATTTCCAGAAGGCATTCGATCGGGTCCAACATGGCAAACTCTTGAAGCGTTTACACGAGATTGGAATAGGGGGCAACTTGCTGAATTGGATAGAATCGTGGTTAAGAGATAGGTCGCAACGAGTTATGGTGAACGGGGAATTCTCTGGTTGGACAGACGTCACAAGTGGAGTTCCTCAGGGAAGTGTCCTTGGCCCCATACTTTTTTCACTTTTTATCGATAAACTCGATCAGGGTATCGATGGAATTACTAGCAAATTCGCAGATGATGTGAAGCTAATGGGGGTAATCGGGAATGAAAGCGATAGGGAGTTGCTCCAGACCAACTTAAACAAGATTGCAGCATGGGCAAATGAATGGAGCATGACGTTTAGCGTAGATAAGTGCATGGTCCGTCATTTTGGTTCGAACAACCCACGGTTCTCTTACGAGTTGAATGGTGTCACTATCCCGGATGCAACTAGAGTCACCGATTTGGGAATTCTCATTGACGAGCGACTTAAGTTTTCTGAACATTGTTCAGCGGTTGTCAAAAAAGCGAATAGAATGCTTGGTCTCATTTTCAAAAAGGTCTCTTCGCGTTCTCCTAAAGTCATTCTTCCGCTTTTTCGAGGCTTAGTTCGTCCTGGACTGGAGTATGCTGTAAGGTTTTGGAGACCATACCTACAGAGGGACATAGACTTGGTTGAAGGGGTGCAGAGAAGAGCTACGCGTGTCCTTATTGGCACACAGGGCTTGAGTTATGAAGAAAGACTTCATTTTTTGAATATGTTTACATTGGATGAACGCAGGTGTCGAGGAGATATGATCGAAGTGTTCAAAATTTTCAATGGGATGGATAGGATGGACCATGAACTTTTAGTACACCGCCAATCGACTGCTTTTACAAGGGGACACCAGTATCGATTGGTGAGGGACAATGCAAGGTTATGGTGTCGCAGGGAATTTTTCTCCAATAGGGTTGTTAATAAATGGAATAGCTTACCCCCGGAGGTAGTAAATTGTAACACAATTGACACGTTTAAAAAGAAATACGATAAACATGTTGGGGTAAATCGAGAAGCTATCCATTCTTAGAATAAGACAACCATAAGTATTCTTTATGGGCATTGTATAATATCTTATCATGTGTATATATTGTTTGTAATTTGTGTTAATTGCATTTTTAATTGGGTTGCTGTATTTTTGAAACATATGACAACCATATTTTTATGGGCATCTTTTTATCAGCCACCTCGTTGGGCATTTTGCCTGTTGTGGCGTTGTATTTGTATTTGTATTTGTATTATTAATTTCAGAAAAAAATTCCTAATTAATGAAAGAAATAGATATACAGTACATCACAAAATTATTGTAAGAAATAATCTTAAAATCGATGGAAAATCACAATGAAAAATTTATAAATTAATTAACAAAAAATTTACAGAATTTTTATCACGTTAAATAACATCGGACTATTTCTTAAATTTTTCTGTTGGTGAAGTAGTGGAATTATTATTTTGGCTGACTATATTTGACCGGGAAAAATACGGGAAATCGCATCTGAAATGAACAGAAAACGGGCAATCACCAGTTGTTGCTAAAAATGAAGCCAAAGTTAAATAAATCTGCCAATTTAGGTGAAGATAATCGAAAAAATGTCGGGAAATGAATAGCAACTGCAAATCGTAGTCGATTAAAATGATTTCTATGCAGGTGGAATTTAACATGAGAAAACAATATTCATAATTATACAAATACAAAATCAGAAGCCACAACAGGCGAACTGCCCAAAAAAGGCTGGAAAAAATAAAGAAAAAAATGAAACAAATGACCAATATAAAAAAGAAATAAATCCCATTCATCAAAAATCAAAAATCCCATTTAATAAGTCCCTCTTGGGAGACCAAAAATATGGCCTGACTCGTTACGAGGCCTATCTCCCTATTGATGCATTCAAACAGAAAAAACCAAATTTTAGTTATTCAAAAGAGTTCAGTCATTAAAATTGATTACTTGAGT
The DNA here is from genome assembly GCF_987345545.1 of Pholcus phalangioides. Classification (NCBI taxonomy): domain Eukaryota; kingdom Metazoa; phylum Arthropoda; class Arachnida; order Araneae; family Pholcidae; genus Pholcus; species Pholcus phalangioides. The sequence continues at coordinate 897,455 of NW_028301606.1, forward strand.
TTTTCTTAATCGATTAATGTTTATTTGCTACATAATTACACATTTGAACACCACAAACTATTACCTTTTATGATTTTTAAAAATTCGCAAATTTTTCGTGTTTATGGAAATCAACGTATTGTCGGCTTGTGTATTGCAGTTCAATTCTTCTTTTGGAACATCATGAATGAAAATAAAATATTCTTTATGAGTTCGTTCGGAAAGAAAAATGTTTATTTTTCACTGAAAATAAAAAACGAAACAAAAACCAACAACAGCATTGGTAGGTGTTGTTTGTGTGGAATTAGAAGTTGAAGAAGCGATCCTTTTTCCTCCAAAGACGATTGAAATAGGGATTCTCTGTCTAATATACAATACTGTGTGACGAATATACAATAGGTCGATTTTTCATGTTTCTCTGGTATAACGCTGCTTTATCTTTAAAGGTGAACGAACATTTTTTTTTAAACTTGGAGAACATTCCGGCAGTAGGGTGAACACAGTACAAATGCTCGATATTTCTCGCGAGCTATAAGATTTGTTTAAAACGTCAAAAAGCCGACAAAAATATTGAGCGGCTTAGACTAAAAGTTTTTTTTTCCCCCAGAAGCTGACCAAGAACCGCAACTCGCCAAGGAAAACAATTCCAGTTGAACCATTCCCAAACAACATGAAATAGCCCAATGTGCAAAGGGAATGGAGGCTTCGGTGGCTTCCGCTCGAAATGCGAGGTAGATCTTTGACGGGATAAGAGTGAATGTTGAAATTATCGTGTATATTGTATGAAGAGTTTCTGATTTGAATGGCAATTTTCGAACGAGTCGTTCACAAAAAGTGATTTCTTAAGTTGAATGGGATGACGCATTTTATCAGGAGTTTAAAAAAACCCATTAGAACCCCATAGAGGACACTTAAGATTTACAAAAAAGTGACTCGGTAAGCGGAGTAATGCGTACAATACCAAAATACCCGGGTAATTCACTAACGAAGTTAGACTTTATTGGATAAATTCGATTGTAGCCGAAACACAGGAAACCACAATTACATGAATCAGAGGGCGGGGGGGGGGGGAAGAAACTAAAATACTGTCCATAAAAATTATGGTTGCCATTCATATACGTATGGATGGCTTTTCGATTATTCCTACCAAGCTTACCGAATTTCCTTTTGAAGGTGTCCATAATGGACACCATCAAAAGAATTCACGACATCAGACGGTTAGCTATTCCATGTATTTACAACCCAAATAGAAAAAAAAAATTATCTTTGACTTAACCGCCGGGAACTGTTCTTAACTAACCGAAACTAGTGACACCGAGTCGAAACATTTTGATGAGGGCGTAACAATATTTCGTGATCCACCATATCGGTTACATTGAAAATCTCAAATGGCATACTTCAGTCATATCTCTCCGACTCCTATGTTGTTCCAATATAATTATAGTCATAATTATCATAATATGATTGATAAATTGGGAAAATAATTCTAATCCCTTATTGCAGTGAAGAATATTTCGAATAAACGTTGATGAAAATGCTGAAAAAAATGGGCCATTTTTATGCTGTCTCATTTACGGAAAAATACGGGAATAACCCCGAAGAATGGGGGTCGTTTGGCTTTCTCTGATAACCAGTATAGCACCTGTACATCAAATCTTTTGTAATCTTCTATCTTCAGCACCAACTTGACATTCTATAAAATCAGTCTGTAGCACCAAAGTAGAACGACACTGAGAACGCAACTGGAACGATTTGACAACGAAAACGGCAAGACAGCAGACCAACAACCCAGAAGAATTCTCCCCAAAAATAAATACAGTGAAACCTCACTACAACGATACTCGATATAACAATAAATCTCTCTACAAAGATAATTTTTTCAAATCTTGTTTCGAATAGCCTACGAATCTTGTTTCGATACATACAACGATATCCTCTACTATGATAAATCCCTCTATAACGATATTTTCTTTATATATTTTGAAGCCAGCAACTGCAGCAATATTTTCTTTATATATTTTGCTCAAAAACGTCATGAATTTTGCTTTAACTTCGTCTCTTGAATCTTCAAAGAGCATGTAAAATCATCGGTGTTTTGCATTACATGATCAACCAAAAATGTTAATAAAGCTGTTGGGGTAGTCTTACTTTCTCTGTAAGACACAAAAGTGCGATACAGTCACCTTCTTTACAGGATCAATGCATCTGAATTAATTCCATTATAGACCTAATCAACTAATTAATTACAGTTTTTCGCGTCCAATAAATTCTTCAAAGCGTGTTTTATGATGGTACTGACAACGCAAATTTAGAAAATATGCCAACAACAGCATAAATATGGTGACATATGATGACCATGTTGCCTCTCGATATATATAACGATAATCCCTCTACAAACATTTTTTTTTTGCTTGCCCAGTAGATTATCATTATATCGAAGTTTTACTGTAGTCCCTTTTTCCAAGGGGACTTGCGAAATCCAATCTTGGTTCGAAGATTAAACTGTACTTACTGTACAAAGGGTGCTAATTATATTTCTGGTGAAAATATTCAATATTCCTATCAATCAAAGAATGAAATATAACTTTTATTTTAAAAAAAACGATAAATATTATTCAAAAATTGTGAATCTTCTAGATGTTAGGGAAAAAATTGAAGAGGAAGCAATCAATGTTCGTCTCGATAATAATAGTTTTAATGAATAATAGGGCTGGTCTGATTAATCGATCAATTTTTGATCGCAGTTAAAAATTTCGGTTGAGTTAATCGACTCGATCAGTCCGATTAAAATTCAATTAAAATTATTTTCCTGAAAAGTATTTAAATTAGCTTATTTACTTGGTGAACCCAATTAGATGTTTTAAATGATGTTCCTCGTCACAACACTTTAGATAAGTGACCATATTTAGATATTCTTGAATCAATAATTTCATCAAATTTTTTGGGATTGAAAAATTCAAGTAGATTCAACGAAAACTGATGAATATTTCAGTTCCAAATTGAGTTTGATTGGAGTTTTGAAAGAAAAGCCCAAAATTTATTGTCTTCACGGTGAACATGAGTTTTAGCAAACGAGAAACATGCCCGCCCTTCTTAGACATTTCTTACATTTTCTAGAGGAAACAAGCAACAGTATGAAGATCAAAAGTGGTTCGAAATCAGTGACAAACCTAAAAAAACCAATTTTCTAAAAAAAAAAACGACACGGTCCCGATCAAGAAATTCCAGGACGTGACAAAATACATTCACATATTAAATTGCTTCGTGCGGACGACAAGAATTTCTATATTTGTTCACATCTACGAGAATAAGTGATTGGAATGAATGAAATATATTTTTATAACATCGATTAATATTGTTTATAATCACCAATGTTAACTACGAATAGCTAGCGTTTAAAAATATTCGATTAAATTCGGTTAATCAGTCGATTAATCGATCAAAACTTTTTGATTATCCAGTCAAATTTTTAATCGATTCCCAGTTCTAATAAACAATGTTGTTGGAGACATTACTATAGAAATAATTTTTTTTATAGAAATCATATTATGTGCCACGCGTTAATTTAAAATCGAAACATTTCTGATGAGCCCACCTCAAAAAGGTAACGTAAACGCAAACATCATAATTATGTATCCCACCCGCTATATATATATATATATACATAATTCGATAACTCACCGTTTAGGATCACAACACGAATCACTCTCACAACGCTGACGCACCTATAAACAAGTCAAGATAATTCAATCAACAACGTAATCGAATTACGCCATGCGAATCCTTTACCGTCTTCCGGCATCCTAAATATGATAATTAGTAAAAGATAATTAACGGAACTTCAGTGCATTTGCGAAGTTATTTACATAAAGGGAGGGAAATTCGTTATGCGTCGGAATTATAGAAAACTCAAATATTTACGCCAATCAGTTCTTAGAATCTTGGATCCGCAGTGACTTTTCATTATACAATGCTAAAATTACTAAATCTCTGCAGAAAATAAGGCAATATACGTGTAAATAATTTTGGCTCATTATTTGGCTAGGAATATAAGTATAGCAGAGTTCCCAAACCTATGGTACGGGAACCCAATGTGGTCCGTAGGCAGAAGATAAATTTCTAACTACGAAATTAAAAATTTTCTTATTGATTTTACCAATATTCTATCAACTTTATTGATTTTTGTAATATATATTCTTATAGGTTCAAATAGAAATTAGACTATCACACTTTGGGTAACCATACCTAATTGAGGAAAATACTGTTTATTACAAAACTAAATATGGAGTAAATCGTAGCCAAAAACGATAAATTTGCTGATTGTTGTTGAAACTGCAGAAGGGGGAAGGGGATAAAAGACTGCAGCAAATCGAAGTTAACTGAAATGTATTTCATGAAAAAACATTCATCGTGACTGGGGACCATTACTATTGAGAAAAATGCGGGAAACTGGTCTGAAATACGGGATATTGCCAATTGTTTTCTTAAACATTGCCACAAGTTGTCAAAATACTCAATTGTTACTGAAATTGCCGAAAATTATGACTGAGTGGAAAATGAAGGACCACTGAAACCACGGGCGTCTCAAGCTCACTTGCCGCCCAGTTGTGAAGCCTCATGTGCTGCCAATAAACAGGATCCTGGCGAGTGACTGACAGGGCACTGGCCTAGATGGCCGTGGCATAAACCTGCTTTTTTTAAAACAAAGCTACACACCATCATTTACTGCATCAAATAAGCATGACCATACATCCCGCTTTTAAATAAATTGCCTCGAATTTTGGTTCAGGATTATTTTGCCGCTCTCTTGATGACTACGCTTTGATGAACTATCATTACCATGTCCCCGTAACCTGCAACAGAGCCTAAGGATAGGAACTTTGGCGGTCCCCTCTATAGTGAATTTATAAGGTGAAAAAACAAAGAAATGGCAAGAAAATCGTTCTGGATTGGATCCTTGTCAGCCTCGCCCTCATGGGGGGGGGGGGGCATGATTATAACTTAAACTTATCGCTTAAAGGGGGGATGTATAATGAGGCAAATTTTATTAATAAAATTAATTTATTTCAAATTAGTTTCTGGTGATCCATAGCTGGCCAAGAAACCGAATTTTTCTTTTTCCTCTATTTGACCGATCGAGAAAAACTTACTGGGGGGTGGGGACATACCAAAAAGCACACTTGCCCCCTTGTGACAGAATATATTCTTATTTCTGGTGTAATACGGTTCTATTTAATTTACGATTTCCAGTTCATTTTTACTATTGGGAATAAAAAAAATTGTCTAACCAAAGTTGGCCAGCCCCTTACGACCTCATTGATCACTGATAATTTTTGTCGCATCACGGTCATTTTCTGCACACGAGGGCTAATTAGACCAGAACCTACAATTTATTGCCGATTCCGAACGGCAGGCGTGTTTTATACACATCGAAGGATTGGTGAGCTAACCCCTCTATGGGGGACTTCCCCTGCGGTAGCAATTTTTTCCGGAGAAGAGTATTGGATCCAAAAGAGAGTATTGGATTGATTTCATAGCTCTCTAAACACTGAATTGAGCAAAATTATTGACTTTATAGCCGAGGTGTCGTTATAACCGAATTTGATTGTATCCTATTTAAAACATAAGTTTTTATAGCGAGTCGATAAATTATTATCCAGAGCTGAGTACTGTCCATTAAAAAAAAAATCGATACTGTTGACATCTGTATTATCGAACATGCGGATTGTGACTTAATTCGGTTCATTATCCACGAATTTGGAATCCATATCGCATTCCATCACCTAGCTTCAACACGATGAATCGGAAAAAAAATAGAGTAATAATAATTCAAATCGCTTATTGGACGGTTCTTCAGGAAAAAGAATATTCTCGAAGCTGAAAAGTAAAATGATTAAAGCTGAGTTTCTCTATTTTTTCCCGGACGTATGTGAAGCAAAAGCAATGAAGAGAAAAACACAGTTAAAAAAATTGAGATATTTGATACTGTGCCCTTTGTTTTCATTCTCTTGCTTTTGATTTTATGCTTGGTGAATTCTCCATTTTCTACTCTAGTGATTCTGAATTAGAAATTTCGGAGTTATATATAACATTTCTTATTTCATTTTTTTTTCTCCCGCTCCTTTCTTTTCAACTCTTGATTTCTTATTTATGTTTGATTATGGCTGTTCTGTGAACCGAAAATTATTCCCTCACAAAGCGTGAAACGAAAACAAACCCTCATAAATATGGCTTCTTTCTTTATTTCGTTGAAGTGTGCCTTTGTAAATGAGTCCCCGAAATATATAATAATAATGTGCACATACTTCGTTATTATTATTCCTATCATTTATTAACAAGAATCTTATTTCAACTTTTTTTTCTTTGACAAGAAAAGATGCGTTTGTATTAATGAGAGAAAAGTTTCGTTTTCTAATTATGTTTCCATTATGTATCCAGAATAAAAAAAATGAAAAGCGAGAAGTCTTATATGTGGGAAAGTACTTGGTGTATGTGGGTTGGCTACATGGGGCTTGAGACATTCGAAATATTTAGGAATAATTGCGTGGAAGTAATTACGGATTTCGGTAGAGTGAAGTTTTCATATTTTGGAGCGATGGCAGTAGATGGATATATAGCCATGATTTATTAACACTATGATGAATGATTGGCTAATTTGTGAAATAGAATGAACATTAGATTGGAACAGGCGATTTATCAGAAATTTGAAAAATTTGATTTTCAAGTCTTTACAGATAGTGGGTAAATGTTTTGGAATTTAAAAGATGTGTTCAACGGTTCTAAAATAGTATGAATAACAAAGTAATTAGTCTTTTTTGAGATTACTCTTCCATTGTCCTCTTTAAATAGCATTCATTTGCAGACCGCTTGAAAAATCATCAGAGAAACAAAAAAAAAAAACTCCGTAGGCTTCGGCCATAGAAACTTGCTATATTTGTGCAGTCTAATTTATGACGCATCTCTAGTTTGTTTGTCCGGACGGCCAGCGTTGATGTCAGTTAGTCAGTCTTATTTTTGACTAGAAATGCATCCCTCGGGCCAACCTCTTATTTAGCCTAGAGGTTGTATGGCAGTGATTTTCAAAATGTGTGCTGTCAGTCGTTGGGGAGCCACCAGTCATCATCAAGGGCGTCACGGTCAGTGGTCCTTGTTATGTAAGAATATTCAATACCATATTCTTTGTTAGACTATTGTGAGAATACTTGTGCCTACTATGGCAAGAGAGCCGCAGAAGACAAAAGTTTGAGAACCACTGCTCTACGCTGGTGCATTTTATATGTGTGTGAATGCATTTATTAATTAACAAAGACACATTTTTTCTGACGCGATGATGAATGGTTGGTCCAATGCGTAAAATAGAAAGAACATCAGATTAAGCTGGAACACGGGGATCCACAATAGAAATTTCATAAGTTTGATTTTTATTTGTAAATCTGCTGAGACAGATAGAAAGAGAGAGACTGGTTGGACATGGAAGATATGAATTCACCTGCTCTCCAAAGTATAGATGGACATCTGTGTTTTTTTACCAATTACATAGGTAGATACAGCCAAATCTGTTAATGTACGTGTGAATTTTGTTTAAAGTTTAATCTTACATATCGTCTATAAAACACTGTAATTAGACAAATATATGTGATAGACTTTAGATTTTGGTCCATAACATCAACAATATACGGCATAATATTGTATAAAATTTTCGTATTGACACCACAACGAATATAATTTTACAAATCATGTTTCAAACTCAAGTAAAATGTCAAAAATAACATTATTCGTAAAACACGTTTAAAATTTTTATCCACTGATTTACTTTTATGTAAAAACGCAACACTAAAGTGGAAGCAAATTCGGTTCTGGGCATCATATAAACAAAAGAAGGTCTGTTTTGGAGTCACAAGGAATAGGGCTACAATTTCTTCCAAAATGACGTTTCAATGTAGTTGGAAACTTTAAGAAATTTCTTGAGTTCAAAAGAAACCTTACGTTATGTACTCTAGAATATAAAGGTAAAATTGATTTCTCTTTTACTTGTGTCTTTTTCGCAACTATTCTAGTACAGTGTTTTTCAATTATCACTTACCCGAGGATCCCATGGTCAAATACCGAGGAAACCAAGACTCTTGTGGGAGTCCACTTGTCATATCTGCACTGCTTTGTTTTGAAACACATTCCCCGGAATCCTCAGATATCTCTTACGAGACAGTGTCCACTGACTCCATTTTGACCGCATTTTTGCTCTAGCCCGAGATTTATTAATCACAGAACCACCATTGAGGTTCACGACAGCTTTCAGATGATTATTTTATAAAATAAACATTTATTCATGTTCCTATGGGTACATTCTATATAAAAAAAAAAAAAAACGCGAGGGATTTTGTCGGTGTCAGTGAAATTCTTCGTTTTCACCGAAACCTCAGAAAGTTGACAACCAGAGACGGACTGTAAAAATTACATTCACGTGAATTTATTCAAGAATTAGATTCTCCATAGGGGAAAAAAATTTTTTTTGCAAAAAATTAAAAAAAAAAGGTTATGTATTTTATTTTCCGTGTTTTTAGATAGAAAAATTTCACATAAATCATTGAATTGGATTCATATTTCAAAAAAGAAAAAAAAAATTAAATACTTTTTTCCGATGAATTTGTTGTTTTTTGAATTTTCATGATTTCAAGATAAAAGTGAACTTTGAAAAAAATTTTCACTTTGAATTTCTTATTCTTCTAAAAGCGAAAAAAAAAATTGAATAAAAATAAAATATTGAAGTAAGAGAGAGAGGATTAGTAAGTGAATAGGATGTACATACGAAGAAGTGCGAATTGTGCAAGAGCTTTTCCAAAAGTTTCTTGGTCCGCAACACTGACTACGGAAAGAGTATAAGCAAAATATATATATAAATATACCGAAAAACCAAGAAAGAGGTATATATCACTTGGTAATCCTTACGGTAATAACCTCGTACCCCCCCCAAAAAAAAAGCTTTGTTTGCGCATCCAGAGTATTTCTGGAGGAAAAATAATGAGATAGAGATTACGAGAAGAAAATTGAACAGAAAGAAATAGTTTTGTATCTTGTATTTTTTTGTTTCTTATTTTCTTTATAATTCTTTTTTTTGAAATTTTTTAGTTTTGTTTGAAAAAAAATGAAATAGAAGAATGACTTTTAAATAAAACGGTTTCCACCACTCATTCTTTTCGACGATATCTTGATTATGGGCCTTTCTTTGTGATTTTTCGCTATATTTTTGAACCCGATTCTTGAAAGTATGATTATATTTTTGAATTGGAAATATTTATATTTGTTAGAATTTTTCGTTTTTTTCTCTGGAATTTCTTTTAAAGTAATGGAATAATTTGTTCGAAATAGAGATGAAGAGGTCGGATGATTTGAAACTGTAACTTGTGATCGTTTCGCAATGATTTTGGCGCTAAATGCCTCAAATATGTGCTGAAGGTACTGTTTCTTCTTGTTGTTTAGTAGATCAAAGGAGGGGGGGGGGGAAGACAGACGAGCCCAAGTGCAACATTAAACACACCCTACCAACCTTGTCCTATCTTAGACCGTTTTCGAGTATGAGGATAATCCATTATGGGAAGAAAAATGCGTCAAGTCTGTCAAAACAACGTGAATTTTTGAAGTTTCTTATAGACCTTTATTTCTTTATTTTTTTATATGTAATCAAATTGATTACATATTCGGATGGATCAGACAAAAAAGAAACTATAAGGTGACACCATTTTCACTGAAATATCTGGATTTCATGGGGAGCTACAAGTGCTGAAAAATTGGCAAAGTTCGAGTTGTCGCACGCTAAAATTTTTAATTGTCAATTCCGCAAACACCCTTCTAGCTACAATCGGACAAATTTGACAAAAATTTGTCTATTCCACTAGCTTTCGAATGAGCCTAGAATAAACCGAATTGGTCATCTAGTTCAGGAGAAATTTTGTCGTTTGCAATACATACTGAAATCTGCGTTCATCGATTCATCGAAGTAATTTTAGTAGGCTTTGACGGCAATTCGATTTTTCACTTCACCGATCGATCACTCAGCGTTTATAGCTCGCCATTAAATACGGATATCCTGTAGGTAGCGGTACTGTCACCTTATAGGAATTTTTGAGCAAAATCTGTAACCGCGAATTCCGAATTTTCGTCGAATTTCTATTTTGACAAACGCCGATTTCAGTGATGTATTGTAAGCAAAAGACTAAATTCCTCCTGAACCAAAAATCCGATATGGTTTATCGTAAGCTCTTTTACAATAATGGACAAATTTTTGGTAAATTTTACTGATTGAAGCTGGAAGGTTGTTTGTAGAATTGGTGATTAAAAATTTTGGGGCAATTCGATTTGCCCAATCTTGTAGTGCTTGTAGTTCACCATTAAATTCGGATATTTCGATGAAATTGGTGTCACCTTATAGCATTTTTTCTATTTTTCCTTTGTACGTCCTTAGTTTGCATGTGAATTTCAGGAACTTCACAGATTCGGGTTTTTTGACAACATGACGCATTTGCCTTCCATAATCGATTATCCACCATAACTCGAAAACGGTTTCAGATAGGACAGGTTTGGTGGGTTGTTTCATGATCCACTTGGGCTGGTCAGTCACCCCCCTTTCGTTTGGCAGAATGGGTCTAATTCACCATTTATCATTCACCATCACGGGAAAAAAATTAACCTGGCAAAGTATTTTAGATGGATAGATATATCCATTATAACGCAATTTGTAAATTATCCAAATTACTTTCATTCCTGATTCTACTAACGATTGGGGATTTAAGAAATATTTGTTGAAAAAAAGATGACCATTTTATGAAAAATATTCGAGAAGGGAAAATACGGAAATGTTTTGTATATTGGTCATGTCAATGAGCAAGTCGAAACGTGAAACATGCAATGAATTTTTTTTTCACCATTCTGTATAAATAGAACAATGGAGAATATTCTCTGCATATGATCATCTCCAATCTTGAGAATTTCTTGAGAAGCATCATTGAAGTGGAAGCAAAACTGATGAAAAATTCGTAGTTATATCCGAGTCGGTGGCTTTTCATGGACGTTAAAAACACGGTTCATTAACATTTCTCTCTATGGCAGTGGTTCCCAAACTCTTTGAAGCGTGATCCTCCTTTTGATAAATTTTTTTTCTTCAACAACCCCCTCCCTGTCGCCCTTCCAAACTTCATTTATTTACGTTGGGAAATAATAAAATAAATTTAGTTCAATACTTTTGAATTTTGGAAAATCTTTCGCGACCGCTTTAGCTCATTTACATGGCCCTCATCAGGGGGTCGCGACACACAGTTTGGGAACTACTGCTTTCTGAGAATCAGTCGGGACCGCAAATTATTGCCGTTATAGGAGAGGTGTCTTTACAACCAAGTTTGACTATTACTAAGTGTGTTTTTCTCGGCATCAGAATGATCAACTCTCTAATGCCAACTCTTTGCCGCTGTGGTGGTCGAGTGGTTATAGTGACGGACTCGCGATGCGAGGATCCGGGTTCGAACCCCACAGTGGTGGTCGGCTGAAGTTGGTTTTCTGTGGTTCCCAACTTCAAGGCGCAAATGCGAGCCGATCTCCCCGTTAAAAAGTCTCGCCACAGAGAGCAACAGTCCTACAACGATAAATCATTCAATCATAACACTTCA